>NC_072386.2:117040252-117255252 GCF_028885625.2 Pongo pygmaeus | reverse complement strand
CTGCTGTACCAGATGTCGTTTCATTTCTTGAGCAAATTAACACATCCCTTGGCACCTGGTATGCAGCTATTGATCTGGAAAATGCTTTTTTTCTCCATCTCTGTCCATAAAGCCCACCAGAAGCAGTTTGTCTTCAGCTGGTGAGGCCAGCAATACACCTTCACTATCCTGTCTCAGGGGTCTACCAACTCTCCGGCTCTAGGTTATAATGAACTCACAGGGATCTCTATCACTTTTTCTTTCCACAAGATACACTGGTCCATACATTGATGACATTAGGCTGATTGGACCTAGTGAGCAAGAAGTAGTAACTACTCTAGATTTATTGTTAAGAGTGTCGGAGGTTGGGAAATAAATATGACTACAATTTGGGGGCCTTCTACCTCAGTGCAATTTCTAGGGGTCCGGTGGTGTGGGACCTGTGGAGATATTTCTTCTCAGGCAAAAAGTTGTTAGAACTGGCCCCTCCTACAACCAAGAAAGAGGCACAATGTCTAGTGGGCCTCTTTAGATTTTGAAGGCAACATATTCCTCATTTGGATGTTTTGCTCCAGTCCATTTACTGAGTGTCCCAAAAGCTGCTAGTTTGAGTGGGGCCCAGAACAGGTGAAGGCTCTGCAACAGGTCCAGGGTGCTGTGCAAGCTACTTTGCCACCTCGCCCATACGACTCAGCAGATCCAATGGTGCTCCAGGTGTCAATGAATGGCAGGGATGCTGTTTGGAGCCTTCGGTAGGGCCCCACGGGTGATTTGCTCCACAGGCCTTTGGGATTTTGGAGCAAGGCTCTGCCATTATCTGCAGAGACTGACTCTTTTTTGAAAGATAGCTCTTGGCCTGGTACTGGGCCTTAGTAAAAACTAAGCTTTGGGTGGTCCCTAGACATTTGACCAGGGTCCACCAAGTGACCATGCGACCCCTGAGCTGCCCTTCATGAACTGGGTGTTATCTGACCACCAAGTCATAAAGTTGGATATGCACAGCAGTGCCCCATCATCAAATGAAAGTGGTACATACACAGTCAGACCCAGGCAGGCCCTGAAGGCACAAATAAGTTACATGAAGAAGTGGCCCAAATGCCCTTGGTTCCCACTCCTGCCACACTGCCTTCTCTCTACCAACCTGCACCTATGGCTTATGGGGACTTCTTATGATCAGTTGAGAGAGAAACAGAAGACCCTGGCCTAATTTATAGCTGATCTTCACAACATGTGGTATCACCAGAAAGTAGGTACAGCCCCTCCCTGGGACATCCCTTAAGGACAGTGGTCAAGGAAAATCTTCTCAGTGGGCAGAACTTCAGGCAGTGCACCAGTTGTGCACTTTGCTTGGACGGAGAAATGGCCAGATCTGCGATTGTAAACCAATTCATGGGCTATAGCCAGTGGTTTGATTGGATCATCAGGGACTCGGAAGAAACACAATTGGGGCACTGGTGACAAAGAAATTTGGGAAAGAGGTATGTGGACGGACCTCTAACTGGGAAAAAAGTGTGACGATATTTGCATCCCATGTGAACGCTCACCAAAGGGTGACCTCAGCAGAGGAGGTCAAGTGGAGAGGATGACCTGTTCTGTGGATACCAGTCAGCCTCTTTCCCCAGCCACCCCTGTCATCATCCGATGGGCTCATGAACAAAGTTGCCATGGTGGCAGTGATGGAAGTTACGCATGGGCTCAGAAACATGGATTTCTGCTCAACAAGACTGATCTGGTATGGCCACTTCTGAGTGCCCAACCTGTCAGCAGCAGAGACTAACACTGAGCCCCTGAGATGACACCATTCCCCAGGGTGAATAGCCAGCTACTTGGTGGCAGGTTGATTACACTGGACAGCTTCCATTATGGAAGGGGCAGTGTTCTGTCTATACTGAAGCAGACATTTACTCTGGATATAGATTTGCCTTTCCTGCAGGCAATGCTTCTGCCAAAACCACCATCCATGAACTTAACAGAGTGCCTTATCCACGGTCATGGTATTCCACACAGCATTGCCTCTACCAAGGAACTGGTAGAAGTGCAATGGACCCCTGCTGATGGAATTCACTGGTCTTACCATGATCCCCACTGTCCTGAAGCAGCTGGTTTGATGGACAGTGGAATGGCCTTTTGAAGACTCAGTTACAGCACCAGCTAGGTGGCAATAGCTTGCAGGGCTGGGGCAAGGTTCTCCAGAAGGCTGGATATGTTTTGAACCAGTGCCTAATATATGGTCCTATTCTCCCATAGCTAGCATTTCCAGTTCCAAGAATCAAGGAGTGGAAGTGGGAGTGGCAGCACTCACCATTACTCCTAGTGACTCATCAGCAAAACTTTGTTTCCTTTTCCCAAGACTTTATGCTCTGTTGGCCTAAAGGTCTTAATTCCAGAGGGAGGAGTGCTTCCATTGGGAAACACAACTATTCCATTGAACTGGAAGTTAAGATGCCATCCAGCTACTTTGGGCTCCTTGTGCCTCTGGGTCAACAAGGAAAGAAATGAGCTATGGTGTTGGCTGGGGTGATTGATCCAGGTCACCAAGGGGACACTGGGCTGCTGCTCCACAATGGAGGTAGAAAAGAGTATATCTGGGATGCAGGAGACCCCTTCTCTTAGTATTACCATGTCTTGTGATTAAGGTCAATGGAAAATGACAATAGTCCAATCTATTGGACTATGAATGGCCCAGATCCTTCAGGAATGAAGCTTTGGGTCACCCCGCCAGGTAAAAAACCATGACCAGCTGAGATGCTTTCTGAAGGCAAAGGTTGTATGGAACAGGTAGTAGAAGATGGTAGTTTTCTGAGATGGAATTTCACTCTTGTTGCCCAGCCTGGAGTGCAATGGCACGATCTCAGCTCACCGCAACCTGCACCTCCTGGGTTCAAGCAATTCTGCCTCAGCCTCCCGAGTAGCTGGGATTACAGGCATGTGCCACCACGCTTGGGTAATTTTTGTATTTTTAGTAGAAACGGGGTTTCACCATGTTGGCCAGGCTGGTCTCAAACTCCTGACCTCAGGTGATCTTCCCACCTCAGCCTCCCAAAGGGCTGGGATTACAGGCGTGAGCCACCGTGCCTGGCAGAAGATGGTAGTTATTAATGCCAGTTTAACCACATGACCAGTTAGAGAAATAAGAACTGTAATTGTCATGAGGATTTCCTCCTTCTTTGGATATGAATACATTTGTGTTTTTATGCATATATTAAACAAATATCTTTGTTTTCTTTCCTCTCTTATTCCCTTATCATGTAACATAAGATTTATTGTCTTTGTATCACTATTTAAGTATTGTTAGTTTCACATCATACTATTGAAGTTACAGGATATGAGGAGAGGAGTAAACACCACTCAAGGACTTTATCTCCTTTTCTGGGGAAGGGATTAGAGCATTTTCATTGTACACAGGATAGTTGTATCGTGTTCAGTGGAACCATAGACTTATTAATGTTTTTATTTGGAGATTAAATATGGCTTCAGAAGATGCCTATGGATGTCTTGTTGACAAGGGGTGGACTTATGACGGTTAATTTTGTGCATCAGCTTGACTGGGCTAAGGGATGCCCAGGTAGCTGGCAAAACATTATTTCTGGGTGTTTCTGTGAGGGAGTTTCTGAAAAGGAATAGCATTTGAAAGGACATCATTCTCACCCATGTGGGAGGGGACCATGCAGTCTGCTGAGGGATTGAATAGAACAACACAGCAGAAGAAGACAGAGTTTGCTCTCTCTTCTGGAACAGGGACATTCATCTCCTCTTGCCTTTGGACAAGGACGCTCCTCATGCCTGAGCCTTTGGATTTGGATTGGGGCTTACACCATCAGTCCCTTGGTTCTTGGGTCTTCCAGCTTGGACTGGAACCACACCACCAGCTTTCCTGGTTCTCCAGCTTGCAGATGACAGATGTGGGACTTCTCAGCCTCCAGATTGTGTGAGCCAATCCCTCATAATAAATCTTTCTGTATATTTATATATGGAGATCCTATTGGTTTTGTTTCTCTGGAAACACTGACTAATACAGCCGTTTACCCAGCTTCGCTCCAACGGTAACATCTTGCAAACTATGGTACAATATCACCACCAGGAAACTGACTTGATACAAGCCACAGGGTTTATTCAGATTCCCCTATTTTACTTGTACTCATTCGTGTGTGTGTGTGTGTGTGTGTGAGAGAGAGAGAGAGAGAGACTGAGAGTTCTGTGTGTCTCATGTGTAGGTTCGTGTATCCACCACAGTTAAGATACAGTTCCATCACCACAAGGATCCCTCATGGTGTTTTTGTAGCTACATCCACCTCCTCCTGTATGCCCACGCTGCCACTTCTGATGTCTGGAAACCACCAATCTATTATTTTCTAAAATGTCATTTCTGGCCAGGTGCGATGACTCACGCCTGTAAATCCCAGCACCTTGGGAGGCTGAAGCAGGTGGATCACTTGAGGTCAGGAGTTTAAGACCAGACTGGCCAACATGGTGAAACCCTGTCTCTACCAAAAAAATTAAAATAAATTAGCTGGGTGTGGTGGTGCATGCCTATAGTCCCAACCTCAAGAGGCTGAAGTGGGAGAATTGCTTGAAACTGGGAGGCAGAAGTTGCAGTGAGCCAAGATCACGCCACTGCACTCCAGCCTGAGTGACAGAGGGAGACCCTGTCTCAAAATAAAAAATAAAAAATAAAAAAATAAAATAAAATGCTGTCACTTCAAAAATGTCGTATAAGTGCAATCATAATATGTGAGCTTTTGGGATTGGCTTTTTTCACTTAGCATTATTCACTAGAGAGTCATTCAAGCTGTGGCATCATCAGTACTTGGTTACTTTTTCCTGTTGAGTGGTATTCCACACCCCATGACTTTCAGCGGGTCCTGGTACCCTCATGGAGGGAGGAGCCACACACACATCCTCAGTGTGCACCTCACGGCCAGGGGTCTGTTTTATGGAGATTATTATTTAAATGACCAAGGGTAAGGTTAAATTTAGGGTAAGAATGACATAAGATAATGTATGTAAAGTGTTTGGCAGAATGACTGGCAAATAATATGTACCCAATAAACATTAACCAAAATAAAGTGCTCTAACACACAGAAAAGAGGAGGATTAAGCCCTCCCAGTCCCATATCACAGAGCATAGATTTTTATCCTAAAGATGTTTCAGACTGGGTTGTCCCGGGTTGCCCGCTGGGAAGTAGAGGGGCTAGATTCACACCCCGGTCCAGCTGCCTCCAGATTCTGGATGCTGCTCCATTGGCCCTGATGTCGGAGGCTGCAGGCAGACCACCCACGCCGGCCTGATGGGCCCCAAGACTCTCAAAGGACCTCCAGCTGCAGAGCATGCCCTACACCCTGACACTTCCCTTCTATCCAGGTCCGAATTGCCATCACCTTCTGCCTGAAGAGACAGCAACGGCTCATGACTGGCTTCTCTGCTTCTGTCTCTTAGAGTTCAAGTCAACACACATCCTACTTCTGCTCATGGCCCCAGTGCACTGAGAGTAGAAGTCCCATGACCATCTGCAAAGCCCCGTGTGACCTGACCTGCACTGGTCTCTGAGCTCGCTCTGCTCCAGTGCCTCCTTCCCTGGATGTGCTGGGCAGGCACCGTACTCAGGACATTTGCACTTGCTGTGCCCGCTGCCTGGAAATCTCCTCCCCGAGATGTCTGTGTGGCGGCACTTCCCGTTGGCCACCCTATTTGTAACCTCTTAGTGATTCCCACCCCAGCATTCCCTACCCTCCTTTCCTGCTCTGTTTTTCTCTGGAGCACCCAGCACCATCTAACCTACTGCTTATTAATGTTGTGCACTGCCTGTCTCCATCCCCCACTTTCCTGGAACATGAGTTCCACGAGGGCAGGGATGTTGGTCTCTGTTGCTCACTGCTGTGTCCCTGGAACAGTGCCAGGTGCATGGCAAGGAATGGAAGTGCTCAGTGAATGCCTGCATGCTCCTGCACCCGCAGCTTGGCACTCATTTTCTTGGGCACAAGTTGTACTTGCCGCAGAAACAAAACTCATGACTACCTTGGATTCACTGGCGAAGATTTAACTCTCAACCCACTCCATGCACTGGGCACACTTCCTGCATCGCGCTCCCCACAGTTACCCAAAGTCCAGAGTGGTCCTGCCTCTGGACCTCGCGCTGGTTGGTGCCCATTTCCCTGAAGACTCAGCGCCGGTCGGCTGCAAATTGGCTCAAGGGGAGAAAGAGCGCTGCTTGGACCCTTGTTTTTCAACCCAGGCCATAGGGCACAGACCTCCCTGGGTTCCTGATGCCACTGGTCTTACCCTCCAGTTGGGTCCTTCAGACTCCATTATTCCCAGTAGAGCTGTGGAGATGGTGGGGTTGGGGGGTGGGCATATGCCAATCGAATGAGGTCCAACTGCAGACCATGCCATCATCATTCTTAACATCAACCCATGGGATGCAGGCACCACCATTGACTTGACACTCGAGCTCCTGAGACCCGAACATCTTGCCAACGCCTCTGCAGTAGGAGGTGGAGCTGGGGGTCCACCCGGCCGCCTAGGGCCAGCATCTGCAGTGCAGGTAGAGGTGGGAGGGTTTGGGCTGATGTCTGCAGGTCAGGGGCCACAGCAGGCTCTGAATGTCCCTGTGTCCCCAGAGCCACCTGCAGGCCATCTACGATAAGGCATGCACAGGAGGCTGGGTGGTCTGGGAGTGACATCCAGATCCCCAGCTAGAGGGGGCCTCTAAATGCTCCCTGGGACTCCACTGGGCATGGATTTCTCCACGGCTACTCTCTTCGAGTTCTATCTACTGCTGAAATGTGGGGGCTGGGGCAAGCCGCCACACCACAGCCTGCCCAACTAGGTGCACCTGGACTTCCCCTCCCACTGCACAGGGACGCTGCGCACTGGGAGCCAGAAGCACTGTCCCTGGGCAAGGACAGGCTGGCCAGTACTGCGGGACACACATGGGGAGAGGCTGGGATCAGCCAAACACTGGCTGAGGACCCAGGGGACATACTAGGCATACCCCTAAACAGCAGGCATGAGTTTCAACCAGACTGGGTCAGGGCACAGGGGTCTGTGGCTGGGGACATGGCTGGACAGTGGCTGGTGACAGGACAGCACTACAGATACAGCGGGACAGTGCCTGGGGACACAGCAGGTCGGGCTCTGGGGGGGCCTGACCTGGAGCTGTCCCTGGTCCCTCCCCAGGTCCCTCAGCCCTGCCCTTCCTCCGCCCTGGTTGCTGCTCCCTGCTCTGCGGCTGCCATGCCACTGTCTGACGCCTTTGAAATCTTATCTCTCATCTTGTTTTCTGTTTCCTCCCTGTCCAGGCCTCATCTGTCTCCAGCCTCCCACCCCCCCACCTGCTTCCCATCTGTGGCCCTTCCCTACTCTCCCTGCCCCGCTGGCCATCGCCTCCGTCCTCCCCTGCTATCCGGCTGCAGTTCTTCCCTACCCATCCAGGGTAAAAGTTCAGAGCAGTGGGTTAGGACCCTGCCTGCTGCCTGCTGCGTGCCCCACACCCTGGATCCTAGACCCATCGGTCCCTCCTTCCCTCAACTGGAGACATAGGCTATAGTCCTAGGAGGGCCCTGTCCCAGCCCTCAGGCTTCCCAGGGTCCCCAGCCCACCCCTGCTGCTCCCTGAGGCTGGGTTCCCAGGTCCCCTCATCCAGGCAGCCTTCCTGGCCCTCCCAGACCTTCCCAGAAAAGTCAATGCCGACTCCTCTGAGCTTGCCCAGCCAAGTGTGTCCCTGGCTTTTGCCTGAGTCCCAGCTGTCTGGATTCTGCCCCACTTTAGTCTGTGGTCTCCCTGAGGACAGAGACAATTCCACTTTCCTTGCCTCTGTACAGAGAGGGAAACAGGCTTGGGGGCAAGGTGCACTGTCTGCCTGGAACACCCAGCCGACTCCTCACTAGTCGAACTCCCTTGCATGCTGCAGGGCTTGGCTTCAGTGTCAGCCTTCAGCAAGGCTATCCTGGCCACTCGGCTAACGTGGCTCTCTCCCACCCCGGCCCCCATCCGTCCTCCACCTCGGCATCCTGGTTTCCTTGGGGGCTTCACGTCCTACTTTACAGAGAAAACAGATAGGAATGCCAAAGGGAGCTAAGAGTGGGCCAATTAGGGTGTCCATGGCACCTCAGGGCACCAAGAACTCCCCAGCTCCCTGCCCCTCACCAAAGCCAGGAGTCCCAGGGGTCCCGGCTGCCCCCGGGGGCCTCTATCCCATGGAATCAATCTCCCCATGTAGCCCCAGCCTGTGTGGCTTCAAGTCCCAGCCTTATCATTTAGTAGCTAAGTGATCATGGCGAGCGCCTTCTCTGGGTCTCGGTGTCCACACCTGCATACTGAGGCTGGTAATGGTGCCTGTCTCAGGCTGGCAGTGAGAACTAATGAGTTAATGCACGTAAAGAATCTGGCACATCGTAAGTACTCAATCAATAGCTCCTCTTGCTCCCAGACATTGCAGGCACCGCAGCAGCAAAAACATAGCAACGATCATGAACTTGAATATGAAGATCACCTTCATAGGGTATTAATGAGAATGACTTACCAATCCTTTTCATTGCCATGAGCCTGATTGCTCCCGAATGCTTTATAAACAGTATCTCTGGACTCCTTTTAACCCATTGGGAGGTATAGACTCTTATGCCCGTCTTCCAGATAAGCCGCCAAGATGCGTAGGGCAGACATGCCCGGGTCACTCCACGAGTCTGCGGGCAGCAGGGTATAGAGGCCAACAGTGGGGCTTGAAGGCTGAGGGTCCCTTATCTGATCTAGCTCAGGTACTTCCACTGGGTGACCTGGGGCAAGTCATACTCCTTCTCAGCCTTAGCTTACCTATCTGTGAAATGGGTATAACAAGGCCTTTCCAACCGAGCCACAGTGAGCATTCAGAGCATTCTACAGGCTTGCTTACTGAGCATTCAATGGACTGTGGCTGACAACAGAAGCTCCAGACTAGGCTTTGCCCCAACCTGTCTGGCCCCGAGTGTGAGCATTCCTATCCCTGGCCCAGCCTCCCAGGAATGCATGTGGTCCCTTCCTGCTCTGCCAGGGACCCTCAGGCCTCTAAAACTGTGAGCACGCCCACCAGGGGTTCTGGGGACACGATCTACAGGCCACTTGGAAGCAAATGGAGTCTGAGTATCTTGGTCCCAGAGCCCACACTGAACTTATTTGAAGCATTTGCATCTGCAAAGTTGAAACCTAAACAAAGAAGGGAGGATCCCTGGCAGATTCTTCTGTTCATTCAGATTGTCTTTCTCTGCAGTGCATTGTTGGCTGATACCTCCATGGCTAGACAATACAGGGTTGCCTGGGGTGGGGAGTGACCTCCTGGACATGAGCCTGCCACTGCCCTGAACTTTCTATGGCTCCCACTGTCCACAGGAACCAGCCACGTGCCTTACCTAGATGATAGCTCTGGAGCCCACACACCTGGGCCCTTTCTCTGCTGTGGGACCCTGGATAAGTGAAACTCTGAGCCTCAGTTTCCTCAGCTGAAAAATGGAGAAAATATTCTCACTTTAAAGGTTTGCCCAGAACTAAGGGATTTCCCAGGATATGGGGTTTTCAGTGCTAAAACTTGGAAAGTTCCAGGCAAACTGGGACAAGCTGGTCACTTTCAGGGTTGTGAGGGTGAGAAGGAGAAAATGTATGAGAAATGCTTAGCACGGCGCTGCGGACTAGGAGGTGCTCAATCAATGGCAATGACAACTGGGGCTGTGCGTGCACCACACTTCGCAGTTTACACAACCCTTTCCCGTCTGTTATTTCACAAGCCTCCGGCCATCCTGCCTGTTCTCCCCACTTTAAAGATGAGAAAACAGAGACACAGATGGAGTAGGCAGCATGTCTCGGTCACACAGGGGAGGAGAAAGGACGCAGGAACTCACCTCGCATCCCAAGGATGGTTTGGCCTGGGAGAGTCGTGCTCAACAGATGATGCTTCTCTGGTATGGGAGCCCACAGTCTGCTGGATGTGAGGGCAGCCCTTCTCTCTATAAAAATACAATTTTTAAAACTGTTAGAACTAATAAACAAACAAAGTTGCAGGATACAAAATCAATGCACAAGAATCAGTAGCATTTCTGTATACTAACAACAAACTATCTGAAAAGAAATCAAGAGTCAATCCCATTTACAATAGAGGGCAAAAAAAGAAAATGCTTAGGAATAAGTTTAACCAAGGAGGTGAAAGACCTGCACACTGAAAACAATAAGACATTGATGAAAGAAATCAAAGGCTGTTGTTTTAATAAGCCTTTTAATGCTAGAGTCGGTTGTGTGATAATGCCTGCTTTGAAAACAAAATTTGCTCTGGCACAATTAATTAACTTATTCATTTGGGAAAATTTGAGCATTACTCGAATTTCCCATTTTCTTATGCATGATTTTGTCTGCAAGAAACACTAGGAATATTTCATCCAGCTGAACTAAGTTGTAGGAAACACAAAACACGTACTCCCCTCCAATGCTACTATAGCTAACTCCATTCACCATGCATGTGAGCCACATCCATTCAGATCCCTTATTAGGTGCATCATATTACTCTAAAAGATGAGCAGCAATGAATATGTACACCTGGTGTTCTTTGTCACACCAACATTGGTCATTTCAGGTTTTTTTTTTTAATTTGCTGTTAACTGCTTAAAATATTTATTTTCTAGTTATTATGAGTCAAATCAATGTGTGTCACTGATGAAGTATTTGAGTGTCAGGCCCCTAATCTCATTTTTGCCCTGTGATTTTTTTTTTTTTTTTTTTTTTGAGATAGAGTTTCGCTCTTGTTGTCCAGGCTGGAGTGCAATGGCATCATCTCAGCTCACCACAACCTCCGCCTCCCAGATTCAAGCGATTCTCCTGCCTCAGCCTCCCGAGTGGCTGGGACTGTAGGCGTGCGCTACCACGCCTGGCTAATTTTGTATTTTCAGTAGAGATGGGGATTCTCCGTGTTGGTCAGGCTGGTCTCGAACTCCCGACCTCAGGTGATCCACCTTCCTTGGCCTCCCAAAGTGCTGGGATTGCAGGTGTGAGCCACTGCGTCCAGCCTTGTGATGTGTGTTTGTTGCTAGTTTTTGTTGTTGTTGCTAGTGTGTATTTTAAAAAATTAATTGACTTCATTTTTTAGAGCAGTTTTAGGTTTACAGAAAAATTGAATGGAAAACACAGAGAGTTCCCATATGCTTTGCTTCCCTTTTATTAATTAACATCTTGCATTAGTGCTGTACATTGTTACATTTGATAAGCCAATGTTGATACATTATTAACTAAAGTCCATAGTTTACATTAGAATTTACTCTGTGTTGCAATTCTATGGGTTTTGACAAGTGTATAATGACATGTATCCATCATGATAGTATCATAAAGAATTGTTCCACTTCCCTAAAAGCCCCCAGTGCTCCACTTGTTAATCCTTTCCTTTCCTTTTTTTTTTTTTTTTTTTTTTTGAGACAGAGTCTTGCTCTGTCGCCCAGGCTGGAGTGCAGTGGCGTGATCTCGGCTCACTGCAAGCTCCGCCTCCCAAGTTCACGCCATTCTCCTGCCTCAGCCTCCCGGGCAGCTGGGACTACAGGCGGCCGCCAACATGCCTGGCTAATTTTTTGTATTTTTAGTAGAGACGGGGTTTCACCGTGTTAGCCAGGATGGTCTCAATCTCCTGACCTTGTGATCCGCCCACCTCGGCCTCCCAAAGTGCTGGGATTACAGGCTTGAGCCACTGCGCCTGGCCAATCCTTTCCTTTTCTATCCCCCAACCCCAATCCTTGGCAACCATTGATCTTTTGCCTATCTCCACAGTTTAGTCATTTCTAGAATGATATATAGTTGAAATCCTACAGGATGTAGCCTTTTTCACATTGGCTTCTTCCACTTAGCAATATGCATTGAAGATTTCTCCCTGTCTTTTCATGATTTGATAGCTCATTTCTTTTTATTGCAGAATAATATTCCATTGTCTGGATATACCATATTTTATTTATCTGATCACCCACTGAAGGACATCTTGGTTTCTTCCAACTTTTGGCAATTATGAATAAAGCTGCTATAAATACCCACGTGCAGGTTTTTGTGTGAACAGGTTTTCAACTCATTTGGGTAAACAACAAGGAGTGTGATTGCTGGATCACGTGGTAAGAGTATGTTTCGTTTTATAAGAAACTGCCAAACTGTCTTCCAAAGTGACTGTATAATTTTGTATTCCCACCAGCAGTGAATGAGAGTTTCCAATGCTCTGCATCCTCACCAGCATTTGATGTTGTCAGTATTGTGTATTTTGGCCATTCTGATAGATGTGTAGTGGTGTCTTGTTTCAGTTGCAGTTTCCTAATGAGGTAGGTTCAGCCTCTTTTCATATGCTTGTTTGCCAACTCTATACCTTATTTGGTCAGGTGTCTCTTCAGGTCTTTTGCCCATTTTTAAACTGGGCTGTTTGTTTTCTCATGTGTTGAGTTTTAAGAGTTTTTTTGTGTATTTTATATGCCAGTACTTTTTCAGATATAAGTTTTGCAAATATTTTGTTGAAGTCTGGCTTGTCTTTTCATTCCCTAAACAGTGTCTTTTGCAGAGCAGAAGTTTTAAATTTCAATAAAGTACAACTTATCATTAAAAAAATACATTTTTTTTGTATTTTTTTAGTAGAGACAGGGTTCCGTCTTGTTGGCTAGGCTGGTCTCGAACTCCTGACCTCAAGTGATTTGGCCACCTTGGCCTCCCAAAGTGCTGGGATTACAGGTTTGAGCCACTGTGCTCGGCCTTATTTTTTGAGTAGAGACGGGGTTTCTTTTTTTTTTTTTTTTTTTGCTGTTTACTCATTCACCCATGTATTCATCCGTTCATCCATTCCTTTTCCTGTTCATGGGTCCGTCTCACCCCAGGGTGAAGACTGGAGGGTGGATGGAGGTGACTGGGAGTGGAAAGGCAGGCTGCTATCCTGGAGGAGGGTAAGGCCCTCGGTCCTCATTGCTGCCAGGCTTCTGTCCCCAAGGACAGTGCCCCTAAGGACTCAGTGAGGTAACCCACAGAAGGGCTTAACAGAGTTTCTGCACTGTTAAGTGCATAGCAAGCATCAGCTAACAACACGAAGTGTATAATTCACGAGAACAATACACTTCACAAAACGTTTCCCCCTCCAGGATCCCATTAAATCCAAACAACAGTACTAATTTGAGAAGTGGCTGTGATTCTCCCTGTGTTCCAGATAAGAAAACTGAGGTCCTGGTCAGCAGAGGGAGTTGCCCACAGTTGTCACAAAGATCGCAGCAGCGGGGGGCGGGCAGCCGGGCTGGTGGGACTGGCTGGATAGCAGAGCTCTCCTGTCCCACCTGACCACCATTCAGCCTGTTCTCTCCTGACCGTGCCCCAGAACAAACTTTATCCTACCGTCCACCAGTGCCATTCTTCACTGTCTGAATTTTTTCTTCTTTTAATTGTACTTGTTACTAGCAGAAATCACATGATTGGATTTCTTGCTTATTATCCATGTCTCCCACAGAAATGTCAGCTCCAAGAGGGCAGGAACTTTGTCTTTTGTGTTTACTGACAAATCCTCAATGCCCAGGCAGTTCCTCAGAAAACACTTGCAGATTTATTTGATCCTCTTCTAACCGGACAAATGAAGCCTGGTGCCAGCTGTGATGCAGTGCCCCATTCCAGCCAGCAGATGGCAGCAGAGAACAAGGCACCTGATGGGTGGCGGCCAGGTGAAGTGCCAGGTTTGACCTTCAGGGTTGGCAAGAGAGGGGGAGCTTCTGGCTGTGTGTGTTGCGGGCGGGAGGGGGGGGGGGGAAATGGGGGTGGGGGGGGTGGTTGTGGGTGGTGGTGGTGGTTATGCATCTTTTTGTACCTTCTCCCCCTAACCACTGGCCAGGCCTGAGGATCCCAATCTGATAGAAGGTAGACTTTTCTAGTAAAATACAAAAACAGCTATCATTGATTAAGCACAAAATTAAGCCAAATACATTGTTTCATTCTCACAACAGCCCTAATATTAGTCTCATTCTGCAGACCAGAAATAGGTGCCATAACATGCCCCAGGTTACATAGCCAGTGGGGCACCAGGACTGGAAGGTGACCTGGGACCCATTCCTGTCACCACCATGAGATAGGGCCTCCAAGCTTCTGTCGCTGTATAGTGGACTTGGGGGGCTGCCCAGGAGGAGGTGAGCTCCTCGTTGCTGGAGATGTGCAAACTGTGCCTGGTAGGCGCCTGCTGGAGAGGATGTACGGGCACCTAGATGCCCAAAGCCACTCCTGGCCAGGCAGGACCCAGAGCAAAATGAAGTGTGGGAACGTCCGCTCCAAAATTACTAAGAATTTCAACACAATGACAGGAGAGTATTAAGCCGGGGCAAGACCCTTCTGAGTTCCAGGGTCTGTGTGACCACACAGGTCCCGTGCCCTCCAAGCCAGATCTTTTGGATCGGAGGAAGAAGTGTGAGGAACGGGTCTCAGGGTCATCTCAAGGTCAGTACCATGCTAGGGGCCTGAAGGGATGGGCCTTGTAAAGTCAATGGGATGGAGAAGACAAGGAGTGGACTCGAGTCCCCTCCAGTCCGAGTCAGGAAGCCCGTGGAGACGTCAGCAGTCCAGCTCTGCAGGAGTTCAGGGAAACGTCCCCTGAGCACATTTCTTCTCGTAAGACAGGGCCTGCATCCCCGCACCTTTTATCTTCCCCTGCTGCCTGTGATTTATCTCCACGTGAAGGGCTGGGGCGGCCTCGGAGGCAAAGGGCCGTTCTGATGGTCCATGAATCTTTCCTTTGCCGATCCTCTGGCCACTCTCTGCGCGGCCGGGCGGGCCCACCACTTCCTCTCTGCCAAGTGAGGATTAGGGAGTCATAAAACAAGGAAGCCAAACCCCTGGCCAGCAGAGCGCACACATGGGCCTCAGATGCCGGCAGAGAGATGGGGGCTGCCGGGACTTGAGCCTCAGAGGAGGACTCCTTCTTTGGGGCCCGCTATTCCCAGGTCCCTGCTCCATGGGGGGACTTCCTGGCCAAGCCTGGGGTCAGAGCTGGTCAGGACCACTCCTAAGGGGAGAGAAGGTCCCAGCTGAAGCCAGAAGTGGTCCCGGCCCATGCCAGGGGGAGAAGGGCTCCAGGCTGAACGGAGTGTGCGGGCGGCCATCAGAACGGGGGAGCACACGCCACGTGCCGGGCACTGAACGCATGTCATTCTCATTCCCCTAGGGCTGCCAACCTGGGGCTCCTGGGGAGAAGCCCCTTGCCAAGGCCCAGAGCCAGGAAGTGGTGGGGCTGGGATCTGAACACAGGTGAATAGATAACAAAGCTTTACACCAAAGAAAAATAGTAAAACCATTATATTGGAAAAACAGGTTATTTATTTCCTAAATGTTATCTATTTTTAAAATCCTATTATAGGCCGGGCGCGGTGGCTCATGCCTGTAATCCCAGCACTTTGGGAGGCCGAGACGGGTGGATCATGAGGTGAGGAAATCGAGACCATCCTGGCTAACACGGTGAAACCCTGTCTCTACTAAAAATACAAAAAATTAGCCGGGCGTGGTGGCTGGCGCCTGTAGTCCCAGCTACTCGGGAGGCTGAGGCAGGAGAATGGCGTGAACCCGGGAGGCGGAGCTTGCAGTGAGGTGAGATTGTGCCACTGCACTCCAGCCTGGGTGACAGAGTGAGACTCCTTCTCAAAAAAAAAAAAAAAAAAAAAAAAAAAAAAAAAAAATCCTATTATAAAAAGCATGTGGTACAGAATTCAAAAGTGGTATAAAATAAGATAATAACGCTTTGAAGGGTCTGTCTTCCTCTCTTTCATTCCCCTGTTGTCCACAGGTCCCTGGCCCCCTCCCAAGAAGCAACCACTGATACCGGGGACTTAGAGATTTCCAGAGAGAGTCTACAGATTGCAAATACCTGCTATTTCTTTTTTTTTCTTCCATATAAATGGTAGCATTCTGTGGACAATACCTGCACCTTACTTTTTTCTTTTTGAGACGGAGTCTCTCTCTTGTCGCCCAGGCTGGAGTGCAGTGGTGCCATCTAGGCTCACTGCAGCCTCTGTCTCCCAGGTTCAAGTGATTCTCCTGCCTTAGCCTCCCGAGTAGCTGGGATTACAAGCGAGAGCCACCACACCCAGCTAATTTTTGTATTTTTTTAGTAGGGACGGGGTTTCACCATGTTGGCCAGGCTGGTCTTGAACTCCTGACCTCAAGTGATCTGCCAGCCTCGGCCTTCCAAAGTGCTGGGATTACAGATGTGAGCCACCATGCCTGGCCTGCACCTTACTTCTTCTTCTTCCTTTTTTTTTTTTTGATGGAGTCTCCCTCTTGTGGCCCAGGCTGGAGTGCAATGGTGCAATCTCGGCTCGCTGCAACCTCCGCCTCCCAGGTTCAAGCGATTCTCCTGCCTCAGCCTACTGAGTAGCTGGGATTACAGGTGCGCGCCAACATGCCCGGCTAATTTTTTTGTATTTTTAGTAGAGATGGGGGTTCACCATGTTGGTCAGGCTGGTCTTGAACTCTGGACCTTGTGATCTGCCCACCTCGGCCTCCCAAAGTGCTGGGATTACAGGCATGAGCCACCATGGCTGGCCAACTTCTTTATCTTAATATATCCCGGGAACTTTTCCACGTCAGAACATAAAGGGCTGCCTCATTCTTTTAAAATTTTTATTTTATTTTATTTTTGTTTTTTTAGAGACAAGGTCTTGCTCTTTTGCCCAGGCTGGAGAGCAGTGGTGCCATCATAGTTCACTGCAGCCTCGACCTCCTGGGCTCAAGTGGTCCTCTCACCTGAGCCTCCTGATGCCTCATTCTTTTCAATGGCTGTATTGTGTGCCACCACAGGTATGGAGTGTATCAGTCAGCTATTGCTGGGTAACAGTTCTAAAACTTAGTGGTTTCAAGCTAACCATGCATCGTATCTTATGTGTCTATGGGTTTGGCTGATCTTGGCTGGGCTCACACAGGCATGTGTGGTCAGCCGGCAGTTTGGCTGGGGACTGGCTGGTTGTGGGCAGCCTTAGCCAGGCACCTTGGCTTTGCTCCTCATATCCCCCACATCCTCCAGCAGGTTGCCTAGACATTGGCCCATGATGAGATGGGCAAAGCGAGTGATCCTAGTGCTGCAGGGGCAAGTGGAGTTGGCTGGCAATGCCCAAACCTCTGTTTGTGTCACATCTGCAAACATCCTGTTGGTCAAAGAAAGCCACATGGTGGGGGAAGACTCAGGGTGGGAGGGGACCACACGGTTACTGGTCAAATATGTGAAGCTATTAAATTTAGGCCATTAGAGTGACCTGTCTCCCATATGGAGCTCAATTCACCTAGACCCTCGCCACTGAGGACGGGGGCACCAAAGTGCCCAGGCTGCTGCACACTCCCTCCCGCCTGGGGGAGTAGCAGGCCTGACACGGGTGAAGCCAGGCACAAGGGGCTGGTCCAGGGAAGGGCCTCGGTGGTGTAGCCACTCCACCCCTACCTGGAGCAAGTTAGGGTTCAGGAGCATGCACGATGCAGCCTGCCACCTCCCAGCTACAGGCAGTGGCTGTCATGCCCCTGGAGGCAGATGGGGGCCAGAGCTAACGACAAGGCCTCACTGCCAAGCCAAATGAAGCTGGTTTTATAGCCCTGTAGTATCCCAGGGCACCCCATGGAAAAGGTCATCCTCCCTCATTGCCCACTCTAAGGGGCAGTGCCCTGAGCTGGACCCTGGAGGCCCAGACCAGTGGGAGAGACACAACCCAGCTATAGTCAAAAGTTTTGGGGGATTGAACGGCCGGGAGCAGTGGTTCATGCCTGTAATCCCAGCACTGTGGGAGGCCGAGGCGGGTGGATCACTTGAGGTCAGGAGTTCGAGACTAGCCTGGTCAACATGGTGAAACCCCATCTGTACTAAAAATACAAAAGAATTAGCCAGGCATGGTGGCACGTGCCCATAATCCCAGCTACTCAGGAGGCTGAGGTAGGATCCTGGGAAGTGGAGGTTGTAGTGAGCCAGGATTGTGCCACTGCACTCCAGCCCGGGTGACAGGAGTGAAACTCTGTCTCAAAAAAACAAAAAAGTTTTGAGGGATTGAAAAAGAAGAGTGACTAACCCTGCCATTCTAGGATGGGCATTTGGGAAGACTTCCCGTGAGGAGAGGGGAGGAGACAAGCACTCTGGGCTTTGAAGGATGAATAGAAGTTCATCAACAGGCCCAGGAAGAGAGGGGAGGGCATCCTAGACAGTGGACACAGCCACTGCAAGGAGCGGAGGTATAGGAAGGGTTCGAGGGGCAGCAAAGTGCAGGTGCCCTGAGGCTGTAACAAGCACCGAGGAGAGACATGGCCAGAAGTTCTAGAAAAATATCTCCAACCTCAGAGGTATATAGATGTGCAGACAAAATCAATGCCTCTCCAGGCTCAGATGTAATGACACTTCCCCCAGGAGCCTTCCCTGATCCCAGCTGGGTCAGTGCCCCTGTTGAAGGCCATTGAGTGAGCAGTGTGGCAGTTATATGTGGGGTTCAATATCGCCCATGTGCTTGCCTGTTTAGTATCCATCTCTCCCATCAGCATCAGGCTCCCGAGGGTTGGGACCAGGTCAGTCTTGTCCACCACAGCTTCCCCAGCACCATGTACAGGGCCTGGCACATGTAGGAGCTCACTCAGTCTATACTCAGTGAATGAATGAATGGGTGAACAGGGAAAAGACAGAAAGAAATGAACCCCAATAGATAATAATAATGCATTGTGGGTGATTTCCATGTTCTTTTTTTTTTTGAGACAGAATCTTGCTCTGTCACCCAGACTGGAGTGCAATGGTGGGATCTCAGCTCACTGCAACCTCTGCCTCCCGGATTCAAGCGATTCTCCTGCCTCAGCCTCCCAAGTAGCTGGGAATACAGGCGCCTGCCACCACGCCTGGCTAATTTTTGTATTTTTAGTACAGACAGGGTTTCACCATGTTGGCCAGGCTGGTCTTGAACTCCTGAGCTCAAGTGCTCCGCCCACCTTGGCCTCCCAAAGTGCTGGGATTACAGGCGTGAGCCACCGCCCCTGGGCTCTATGTTCTTTTTATCATCTTCTGTCCATTAATGTGCTTACGCTGCTTTTATTTTATAATTAACTAAAAACCAAATCCACATTATTATTATTATTATTTGAGACAGAGTCTCGCTCTTGTGGCCCAGGCTGGAGTGCAATGGCATGATCTCTGCTCACCACAACCTCCACCTCTCGGGTTCAAGCGATTCTCCTGCCTCAGCCTTCCAAGTAGCTGGACTTACAGGCATGTGCCACCACGCCTGGCTAATTTTGTAGTTTTAGTAGAGACAGGGTTTCTCCATGTTGGTCAGGCTGGTCTTGAACTCCCGACCTCAGGTGATCCGCCCTCCTCGGCCTCCCAGAGTGCTGGGATTACAGGCGTGAGCCACCGTGCCCAGCCTTGTTATTTTTGAGGCAGGGTCTCCCTCTGTCATCCAGGCTGGAGATCACTGCTTACTGCAGCCTCGACCTCCCAGGCTCAAGAAATCCTCCCACCTCAGCCTCCTGAGTAGCTGGGACTACAAGTACACACCACCATGCCCAGCTAATTTTTAAATTTTTTGTAGAGATGGAGTTTTGCCATGTTGCCCAGGCTGGTCTCGAACTCCTGGCCTCAAGCAATCCTCCCACCTCGGCCTCCAAAAGTGCTAGGATTACAGGCATGGCAACTGTGCTGGGTCCAAATCCACATTATTTTGATGAGAGAATGAGAAGTTGTTCTGGTGCCCAGTGGAGAAGAGACAGGCAAAAGATTAGGAAAGGTGGTGGGGAGGCTGCTGGCATGGCCAGGTGTGGGGTGATATAGGAGGGGGGATTACAGGGGACTATGAGGGCCAAGCCTCAGTTTCATCATCTGGAAAATGGGGCTAAGGGCCAGTCATATGCTTAAATTACAACGTTCATATAAAAATTGCAGCCATTTATGGACGCTCACTCCATGCCCTTCACTGCCTTATTTATTAATAATTTCCCCACCCCCACCCACGTTCCCAGGTGAAGACCATTATCTCTGTTTCCTAGCTAGGGAAGCTGAGCCTGTGGTCCATTGAAATCCTAGCTCAGCTATGTTCAAGCGGTGTAACCCGGTCAGTTGTTCCTGAGCCTCAGTTTCCCTATCTGTAAAATGAGGACGACAACAGTCCCTACTTCGTGAGCCTTTGTGGAGGTCGTTGGATTGTGTACATGAAGCAGGGTGTGTTGGTGTATGTGAGCTGTGCCTCATCATTACCAAAGAGCTGAGGTACTGTCCTGGGACCACATTGCCATCAAGTGGCTGAGCCAGGATCCCATCCAGGTTTCTCTGTCCCCAGAGCTGTGTTCCTGGGGTGCGAGGCTCCCCTGCTTAGTAGGAGCTCTGGGTGGCAGGTGTCTTCTGGTGCATAGTGGGGCTGGGCGTGAGAGGCCCTGCCCAGAGTTCCTCGCTGGTGTTGCAGCAGGGGCAGGGGCAGGGGCAGGGGAAGGGTCAGGGATGCTGGCCCCGTCGAGAGTTTCAGGGCCCATGTGTCCAGTGTGGCAAGCGGTTTCCCAGTAGCTGCCGCGCCGCTAACGGGCCTCCCTTCGTAGCAATCTGCCGTGATAACAGACAGGTTTAATTAAAAAGAACACGTGTCCTCCTCTGCAGGAAGGCTGCGGCCAGGATGTGGGGCCTGCGATGAAAACTTAGCTCCATAAAGCCTGCACACAGGCATGGGTGCCCGGAGCTGCCGAGTTTTCTAAAAGGAGCGCACCCCGCCCCCTGCCATATCTATGTTATTTATCGAGTTAATTTTGTCCTCTGGCCGCAGCATGAACCAACTCCGAGCCCCTGAGCCCTGACCCTGACTTGCCTCCCATTCCCAGGCTGTGCCAGGCACGGGCTTTTGCCTCCTATGGGACAAGAGAGGCCGGGAATGCCAGCTTTGAACCAGGAAAACCTGGGAGGGGGCACCTGTCCCTGACTTTGTGATGTTGGGCAACTGACTCAGCTCTCTCAGAGCTTCTGTTTCTGCATCCAGGAATGGGGCAGAGGCTGATGCCGCCTCCGGAGGCTAAGTGAGGCCTGAACAAGGCAAGGGGAAAGGTACCTGGCACCTGGTGGGTACTTGGAACGTACTGGCTGTTGTTATGGTTGGAGTGATGACCGCTAGTGGTGGGACTGCTGGATGGAGCCTGGGGGCCTTGGTGAGAGGGTGGCTGGAATGGTTGGGGAGGCCCAAGCTGGCCCTCAAACTAGTAGACATGGATACTTTAAGAGTGGAATTAAAGCTAGGCACAGTGGCTCATGCCTGTAATCCCAGTAGTTTGAGAGGCTGAGGAGGGTGGATCACCTGAGGTCAGTAGTTCAAGATCAGCCTGGCCAACATGGCGAAACCCTGTTTCTACTAAAAGTACAAAAATTAGGCGTGATGGCGGGCACCTGTAATCCCAGCTACTTGGGAGGCTGAGGCAGGAGAATTGCTTGAACCCAAGAGGCGGAGGTTGCAGGTTGCAGTGAGCCAAGATTGCACCACCACATTCCAGCCTGGGTGACAGAGTGAGACTGTCTCAAAAAAAAAAAAAAAAAAAAAAAAAAAAGAGTGGAATTAAGAGTGGAGACTTTGGAATCAGAAAGACTTCAGTTTAAATCCTAGTTCTGCCACTTACTACCTGTGTGGACATGGCTAAGTGAATTTGTCCCTCTAGGGCTCTGTTTTCTCAAATCTGTAAAGTGGGGATGGTAGTAGGAGCTTCCCTATAGGGTTGCAGCCTGAGGAATCCATGAGCCAGGGCACAACACCTGGTACCCCGTGAAAGCTCAAAGGGCGTGTGCTTGGGTGCTGTGGCTGGTAAGACCAACTTTTAAAGCTGAGTGAAGGGTTGTGACTTTCTGGCCTGGCCCCTGGCAAAGTTTCCCTGGAGTTCTGAGGCCAGCACCCAGCAGGGCAGAAGGGACCTCCTATGTGTTGGCTCCCCAGGTACCCACTGCTGTCAGGCTGGGGATGGGGGCAGCCGCCTCGTGGCCAGATTGGTGGCCTGATAGCAGGGACTTTGAGACAAAGCTATCGGAGGCAGTGACAGGATCCTGAATGGGCTTCTCCGTGCAGGCACAGAATTGCATTCGCTTGGATTTAATTAAAAAGACTCAAATCTTTCTGATAATCCTCCCAGCAACGGCTAGAGCAGGGCCTGAAGCCAGCTCCCTGGCAACGGCGCATCCTGCCGATAAAGAACTCTTGTGGGGGGGGCAGTGAGCCCCCTCGGCTGGCCCAACATCCACTGCTATCGGCCCTGCTCATCGCTCAGCAAGAGAGGGACTGGGAGGCCGGAGAGGCAGCTGCTGCCCCCACCCCACCCCACCCCTCGCTCCCAATCCCTGCAGTGCGTGATGGTGTGCCTCTTTGTTTGTGGGTGTGCACCCTCTGCCTGGCACCCACACCTCCCCCAGAGCAGCTGCCCACCTCCTGCCAGCCACTGCCCCCACCCCATGCACCTACCTGGAGGCTGGGCTGCCAACTCTGGTGCCTGTGGAATGGGCAGGTCTCTGGCTCTGCTCAGAGTCTGAATCTGATGAAAAGGGTGGCAGAGGACATTTCCTCTGCTGCATCCCTTGTTCAAGGATTTTGACTTGTCCTAAGCCCCAGCCCTAAGTGTTCCTCCCACCCACTGCCATTTATATATGAGTCCCCAGCCCAGAGCTGGGCAGACTGCGGGGATCAAGGGATGTCTGATGACTAACTGACTGACTGAATGAATGAATGGAGACAAGCCAGCCTGACTCGGGACAGGGGCTCCTGTCCCACCTTTACGTCTTAGCAGTCCAGGAGTCTGGTCCTGGCCCTTGAACTTGGCCCTTCCCCTGACCCCCTGCATGGAGGGTCTCAAAACCTCCTACCCTCTCAGCCTTCTCCTTGCCACATCTCACTCCCAGCAGGTAAGGGCTGAGCCCTGGATGTCCTGGTGACAGGAAGGCCAGAGGAAAGGGGGACATTGGCTGGGGAGGGGTGGCTGAAGGGCCCTGGGGTCTGCGTGGCTTGCCCTGGACACTGCTTTGCAAACCCACAGCTTCCTGGAGCATGGCTGTCTGCCCCTGGTTTTCCCATCTCTACCAGACACCCCCTACCCCCAGGCTCAGCACCCATGTGGGAGGTGGGAGCGTGCCCTGCAGTGGGCACGGCCAGAGAACAGTCAAGGGGGGCATGGTTGGTCCCCCTTGGACGTGACTCTACATCAGCACAGGCATCCCTGGGGTGGGTTTGGCATCTGATTCCTCCTGAGACTCCAGCGCCCGCCCCTGCTGAATGTGGGTGACAGTGAAGGGAAGATTGAGCAAGAGGGCAAAGGGATGCAGTGGTGCAGAGGTGAGCCTGTGCCCTGGGTGAGGTGGCCCTATCCAAGGCCTGGTCTCTGCCGAAGTCCGGCTCCTGAGCTGTGTGGCAGGCCAGTGACTCGCCTTGTCTGTGCCTCGGTTTCCCCACCTGCACATTAGAGACATCTGGTCCAGGGAAGGGCTGGGTTCCACGCCAGCTCATCACCCCCGCCCTGCCCACCAGTCCACTGTGTGCCCACATCCTAGAAGTACCTCTACTCAACACATCTGTTCTCCTGGCCTCTGGAGTGTCGATTACCTGAGCCCATCACAGCCTAATAGAAGGAAACAGAAGCTTAGGCTTCAGCTCCCCCGGACCAGACAGCGAGGCCTGGGCTGAACCTTTCCCCTTTGCCTTCTTCTCCAGCACCCACCTCACCCTAGAACATGTTGCAATAGATTTCAAATTTAATTACTTAAAATATGTAAGAATTCACATGACTAGAAATTATTTCTAGACAGACCCAGCTGGCCCCTACCTCTAGACAGGACCCAGGTGCACATTGGAACTGGGAGGCTGTGGAAGCTTTGGTAGGAGAGGAGAGGGGACAGAGCCTGGGTGGGACAGCAAGGGCCAGGGACGAGGGGAGGTGGCCAGTGACAGGCTGCAGGTGGGCCCTGTGATGGGGTGAAGGGATGGACTTCTGTTTGGGGCCCTAAGATGCCATGGAGAGTCTCACCTGAAGACACTGGCCACCTTGGTGAGGGGAGCAGGCTGGCTCTGGGTGGGGAGGGATGAGGGTAGAGGAGGGGCCAAGGGGAGGACAGGAGGGCCCTGGTGGGGTCCCCTCTCTGCATGGCTCAGCTGAAGGGGGCATGGCACAGAGGGCAGGCAGCAAGATTCTGCCACAGGGACCAGGGACGGGGAAACCAAGGTACATGGGGCTTAGCAGCTGCCCCACCCGGGCCTAGACCATCTTCCCTTCCATTCAATTCTCTGTCTCCTACCAAACTCTGAGTATCTTCTTCCATCATCTCCACAGCTCAGTGCCAGGGCCGCTGTGTTCCAGACCATTCCCACCCTCCCAGCCCAGCAGGCTCCCAGGGAAGGCCTCCAGGGCAGGGGCCAAGAGAGAGGACCCCAAGTGGGCTTCAGAGACTGCAAACTACTGCTACAGCTACTGGATATTATTGCTATAATTATAAAAGATGACCAAGGGAAGGCAGGAGGGGAGGGAGGAGGAAAGGATGGGTGGGAAGGGGTGCTCCTGTGCACTGAGCACTCGCCCAGGGCCAGCACAGGTTGCATATTTCCATGGACATTCCTGCTTAACTCACGCAGCAACCCAGCGACGCAGACACCACCTGATATGGTTTGGCTGTGCCCCACCCAAATCTCAAATTCCCATGTGTCATGGGAGGGACCTGGTGGGAGGTAATTGAATCATGGGAGCAGGTCTTTCCTGTGCTGTTCTTGTGATAGTGAACAAGTCTCGCAAGACCTGATGGGTTTTTTTTGGTTTTGTTTTGTTTTTGAGATGGAGTCTTACTCTGTCGCCCAGGCTGGAGTGCAGTGGCACTATCTCGGCTCACTGCAAGCTCTGCCTCCTGGGTTCCTGCCACTCTCCTGCCTCAGCCTCCGGAGTAGCTGGGACTACAGGCACCCACCACCACGCCTGGCTAATTTTTTGTATTTTTAGTAGAGACGGGGTTTTGCCACGTTAGCCAGGATGGTCTCGATCTCCTGACCTCATGATCCACCCACCTCGGTCTCCCAAAGTGCTGGGATTACAGGCGTGAGCCACTGCACCTGGCCAAGACCTGATGGTTTTATAAGGGGGAGTTTCCCTGCACACGCTCTCTCCTGCTTTGCCTGCTGCCATCCATATAAGATGTGACTTGCTCCTCCTTACCTTCCACCATGATTGTGAGGCCTCCCTAGCCATGTGGAACTATAAGTCCATTAAACCTCTCTTTTTTTGTAAATTGTCCAGTTTCAGGTATGTCTTTATCAGAACATGAGAAGAGACTAATACACCATCCCTATGCTCCCTTCACAGAGGAAGAAACTGAGGTGCAGACAGGTTGGGGGTTTGCCTGAGGGCACACGTCTGAGGAGCCAGACTTCAGCAGAGGCCAGGCCTTGGATGGGGCCTCTTCACTCAAGACACAGGCTCACCTTGGCACTACCGCATCCCTTTGCCCTCTCCCTCAATCTTCCCTTCACTCTCACCCCACGTTCAGCAGGGGCAGAAGCTGGAGTCTCAGGAGGAATCAGATACCAAACCCACCCCAGGGACACCTGTGCTGATGTAGGTTCACGTCCAAGGGGGACCAACCATGTCCCCCTGGAGTGTTCTCTGGCCATGGCCACTGCAGGGCACCCTCCCACCTCCCACATGGATGGCTGAGACTGGGGGTAGGGGGTGTCTCGTAGAGATGGGAAAACGAGGGGCAGACAGCCATGCTCCAGGGAGCTGTGGGTTTGCAAAGAGGCATGTCCAGGACAAGCCATGCAGGGCCCTTCAGTCACCCCTCCTCTGGGGAGGGCAATTGTCAAAGGAAATGTCACTCTTTCACCTGGACTTCTGTCTTCAGGACATCCAGGCCTCAGCCCTCACCTGCTGGGAGTGAGGCGTGATGAGGAGGATGCTAAGAGGTTGAGAGGTTTTGAGACCCTTCATGCAGGGCATCAGGCGAAGGGCAAGGAGGAAAGCCCGAGTTTGAGGGCCAGTACCAAGCCAGGACTCCTCCTCCCCAGATTCCAAGATGGGGCTCCTGGGTGAGCTGAGGCTCTGGGCAGATTTGGAAGCCTCCAGCCATGCACTTCTTAGGGGAGCAGGGAGGACTGGCATTATTCTAATGGGTGCGTGACGATTTCTTATTAATGTGTAAGAATCCTTTGAGAACCAGCAGTTGCAGGGTGTGAGGGTGTGGTCAGGGTAGCACCAGCCTCCCTGGGCATCAGGAACCACATCTGTAAGAGGGGGTGGTTCTAGAGTGTTCCCCTCCAGCATCCTGTCCCCAGAATGGACTCGGAGCACCAGTTGCAGCTTTAGGGCCACAGGAGATCGGCCGAGAATAGAGCTGGGAGGGTGATGGGAGTCCAGGCAGGGTGAGGAGTTGATCTGAAGACCCCAGGATTTGAAGTGCGGGACAGTGGCAGGCTATTTCCAGACCCCCTTGTTTACGGGGGTGTGAGTGTGTCTCTGAAGACACACCTGGGGTTGGTGACCACGGGTAGAAATGTGTTGGGGGGCAAAGTGGGGAGGGTGCCCCAGACTGGGGAGCTGCCGTGCCAAGGTGCGAGGGGCCAGGCCTGTTCCAGGAAGAGTGAGACGCTTAGTCGGGGGGCATAGGGTTCAAGGGAGACGGGTGAAATATGACTTTGGATCTTCAGACCACAGTGCCCACGGCCACCTCCAGGGAGTCAGCCATCCTGGGCTAGGGCCTGGCAATGAGTGTTTTTCATAAGCTTCCAGGCAAGTCTGCTATTGTTCAGAATGGGCAAGAGAACAGTAGGGAAGGACTCGAGAAGGGGTCTTCAGTGGGGGCATGTTCTGGGCAGACGGTGGCCCCCCAACCTCCACAATGTCACCAGACCCTCAACCTCACAGCCTGTTAACCAGTTCATTACTCATCCATTTCATAGAGAAATAATGTTTCTTTTTTTTTTTTATAATGGAAACAGGAAAGTAAGACACATGATACATATTTATTAGGGAAACTTTAGGGAAAACAACAAATAGAAGAATATAAAAACCATCCATAATCTTCTCACCTAGGGACCAGCATCGTTTGAGATATGAATGTGTGTACTCCAGAAATATGCACTTAAACGTATCCAACAAATATTTATTATGCCCCAACTTTGTGTGCAAGAGTGGAATGGGGCAATGGATAAGCCAGGTACAGGTGAGAAATATACACATACACATAGACATTCGTGTGTATATTTATTTCTATTTTATTTTATTTTTTTGAGACGGAGTCTTGCTCTGTCGCTGGGCTGGAGTGTGGTGGCATGATCTCTGCTCACTACAACCTCCACCTCCCGAGTTCAAGTGATTCTCCTGCCTCAGATCCTGAGTAGCTGGGATTACAGGCGCGTGCCACCATGCTCAGCTAATTTTTGTATTTTTAGTAGAGATGGGGTTTCACTATGTTTCCCAGGCTGGTCTCAAACTCTTGACCTCAGGCGATCTGCCCCCCTGGGCCTCCCAAAGTGCTGGGATTACAGGCATGAGCCACAGCGCCTGGCCTATATTCTTTCTTTCTTTCTTTTTCTTTTTCTTTTTAAAGATGGTATCATATTATTTGCACTATTTAGTTAACTGATTATTTTTGACAGGTCTCCAATGTGAAAATAAATGTACATACATAGCATAACTTTTTTGTTTTAACATTTTAAAATAAATAATAATACAAGCACCATATAAAACCTCAGAAACACAAAAAGCTATATTCTCCACAAGGTAACGTTTTGGGCATGTTTTCAGAATTTTTATGAACATAAATATCTGTAAGTATATTTCACAGCTTCAAACATGCTATACGTAGTGTTGGCATTTTCTTTTCTTACCCAACTATAGTCTGGAGATCGCTCAGGTCAGCACCCAGAGATTCTTCCCCCTCATTCTTTTTAATACTGTTTAGATGGGTGTGCAACAATTTAACCATTTCCCTAAATGTTTAGCTTGTATCCAATTCTTTACCTATTTATAAACGGTGCTTCATTGAATTCTTTTGTGCATGTATCTTATTTATTTCTCCACAATATGTTCCAAGAGGTGGAAATGCTGGGTCAGAGGGTCTGAGTATTTTAAGGGCTGTTCATGTATGATGCCTCTTCCAGGAGGCTGCACCAATTTACTCCACTCCCAGCAGTGTGTGAGAGTGCCTCTTTCCTCACAAACTCACTAGCACTGGGTGTTAG
Organism: Pongo pygmaeus; assembly: GCF_028885625.2. Taxonomy (NCBI): domain Eukaryota; kingdom Metazoa; phylum Chordata; class Mammalia; order Primates; family Hominidae; genus Pongo; species Pongo pygmaeus. Next base: position 117,227,106 of record NC_072386.2, on the reverse strand, counting down.
CATTTTTTTGAATCTTGATCAGTTTGATAAGCAAAACATACTATCTTTGTGTATTAATTTGCCTTTCTTTGATTATTTGTGAGGTTGGGCATCTTTTCTTACACTTAATGGATTTTTTTTTTTTTTTTTTTAGATGGAGTCTGGCTCTGTCACTCAGGTTGGAGTGTAGTGGCGCGATCTCAGCTCACTGCAACCTCTGCCTCCCGGGTTCAAGCCATTCTCCTGGCTCAGCCTCCCGAGTAGCTGGGACTACAGGCATGCACCACCACACCAGGCTAATTTTTGTACTTTTAGTAGAGATGGGGTTTTACCATGTTGGTCAGGCTGGTCTAGAACTCCTGACCTCAAGTGATCCGCCCGCCTCCGCCTCCCAAAGTGCTGAGATTATAGGCATGAGCCACCGCGCCTGGCCACATATGGATCATTTTTATTTCCTCTTTTGTGAACTACCTCTGTCAAATTAGTACTAAATTTTAGGTTGGTAAGAGATATCTATATGTAAATATAATCACTTTTTTCTGCCATATATCTAGCAAATACCTTTCCTCTCCTCAATTTAGAATTTCTCTGTTCTAGTTTGCTCACTGTAATATTTTAATATGCCAAATATGTAATAGTTGTATGTAAAAATAATAAAAATATTATTTAATACTTATAATTTAATAATGTAAACATAGCAATTAAAACTTTTTTCTTGTTTTTGTTTTTTGAGTAATATTTAGAAATATCTTTCCCACACTCAATATTGTATAACTATTCACCAATATTTTCTTCTGGCAATTAAAAAAATATCCCCCTAAAAACTTACATCTTTATCTGGAATTTATTTTCACATAAGGTAGGGATTTAACTTTATTTTTCCCAATGCTTCCCCTGATTTCTACATTGTTTATTAAGCATTCTATTATTTCCCTATTGAGTTGAAATCTATCCTTTATTTTCCATTGTCTTTGGGTCTATCTTTTTTTATTTTTTTTAATTTTGAGATGGAGTCTCACTCTGTCGCTCAGGCTAAAGTACAATGGCGCAATCTCGGCTCACTGCAACCTCTACCTCCTGGGTTCAAGTGATTCTCCTGCCTCAGCCTCCCAAGTAGCTGGGATTACAGGCACCCATCACTGTGCCTGGCTAATTTTTGTATTTTTAGTAGAGACGGGTTTCACCATGTTGGCCAGGCTGGTTTCAAACTCCTGACCTCAGGTGATCTGCCTGCCTTGGCCTCCCAAAGTGCTGGGATTACAGGTGTGAGCCACCGTGCCTGGTCAGGTCTTTCTTATTGACACATTTGTCTCTTTCTCTATCAGTATCTTCCTGATTTAATTTCTATAGCTTTATAATATGTTTTGTTATCTTATAGGCAAACTTCTTATTAATCCTTCTTTTCAAAAAAGTATTGGTAATTCTAATACATTTGTATTTCCAGATGAACTTTAGAATTATTTAAGTTGAAAAATAAAATTCCACTGATATTTCGTTTGCACTGGTGTTAAATTTGTTCATTACTTTGGAGAAGATGGACATTTTTATACTAATCAATCTTCTCATAGCAGAAAAATGCTCAGTTTTAGAAAACTTCTCCCCAGTGATTTAAAAGCTTTTCTAGGCCAGGTGCGATGGCTCATGCCTGCACTTTGGGAGGCCGAGGCGGGCGGATCACTAGGTCAGGAGTTCAAGACCAGCCTGGCCAATATGGTGAAACCCCGTCTCTACCAAAAATACAAAAATTAGCTGGGCGTGGTGGCGCTCGCCTGTAATCCCAGCTACTCAGGAGGCTGAGGCAGGAGAATCACTTGAACCCGGGAGGTGAAGGCTGCAGTGAGCTGTATCGCACCACTGCACTCCAGCCTGGGCGACAGGGCAAGACTCTGTCTCAAAAAAAAAAAAAGAAGAAAGTTTTTCTATATCCCTCAGTAAAGTTTTTTAGTGTTAGTCTTATAGGTCCTGTACATTTCTGGTTATGCATTTAGAACTTTTTTTTTTTTTTTTGAGACAGGGTTTTGCTCTGATGCCCAGGCTGGAGTGCAGTGGTGTGATCATGACTCACTGCAGCCTCAACCTTCCGGGCTCAAGAGATCCTCCTACCTCAGCCTCCCAAGTAGCTGAGACCACAGGCGTGCACCACCATGCGTGGCTAATTTTTTAAGTTTTTTGTATAGATAGGGTCTCCTTATGTTGCCCAGTCTGGTCTTGAACTCCTGGGCTCAAGCCATCTGCCCACCTCAGCCTCCCAAAGTGTTGGGATTACAGGCATGAGCCACTGTGCCTGGCCCATTGAATACTTTTTAATGGCCTTTATAAGTGGGATTTCCCCATTATATTTTCAAACTGCTTGTTATTAAAATATAGAAAACTTACTTATTTCTATTTTTCGAACTACTAGCCATTTTGCCAAACCCCTTTTTTAGTCTTAATAATTTCTAAATGATTATTTTGGATTTTACAGACAAATGACATCTTCATCTGAAAGTAGCAATACTTATTTTTCCGATATTGTACTTCCTACTAGGTCACTGTCTGTCATGAGTATCTGAGCTGGTGGGTTACAGTCTATGGTCCTGGAACCAGCAAAACCTCCTGTGTGGCTGAGGACCACCCTCTACACCCAGGGGTGGCCATAACCAGACGAGGACAGCAGCTTCTCCTTAGCCACAGTTTTGCTTTCTGTGGTTTCAGTTACCCATGGTCAACTGTGGTTCAAAAATATTAAATGGAAAATTCCAGAAATAAACCATTCCTAAGTTTTATTTATTTAGTTTGTTTGTTTGTTTGTTTGTTGAGATGGAGTCTCACTCTGTCGCCCAGGCTGGAGTGCAGTGGCGTGATCTTGGCTCACTGCAACCTCTGTCTCCCATCCTGCCTCAGCCTCCCGAGTAGCTGAATTACAGGCGTGCACCACCATGCCAGGCTAATTTTTGTATTTTCGGTAGAGACAGGGTTTCGCCATGTTGGCCAGGCTGGTCTTGAATTCCTGGCCTCAGGTGATCCGTCCACGTTGGCCTCCCAAAGTGCTGGGATTACAGATGTGAGACACCGTGCCTGGCCAAATTCCTAAGTTTCTCAGTTGCATAATGAAACCTCGTGCCATGCTGCTCTTTCCCACCCGGGATGTGAATTATCTCTTGGTCCAGCAGATCCACATAGCTTCCGCTACCTGCCTTTACTACCTGCCCGCTAGTCACTTAGTAGCTGTCTCAGTTATCAGATCAATGTAGTGATTTCACAATGCTTGTGTTTAAGTCACCCTTATTTACTTAATAATGGCCCCCAAGTGCAAGTGTACTGTGCTTGATTTGTAAATTAAACTCTATCCTAAGTATGTATGTATAGGAAAAAAAAAATAGTACAACTAGGGTTTGGAACTGTCTGAGGTTCCAGGCATCCACTGGGTGGCTTGGACTTTATCCTCCAAGGATAAAGGGGGACTGCCATATGTAAATGTGTTTGTGTCATGAGGACAAAAGGAGAAGGACAGTGCGCCAGCATCCAGCATACCTGGGGCAATGCTGTGTCACACAGGCATCCTCCTCAGCAGCCAGGTCTGGTTCATATACCTGCCACGATGTTCACTCTTTTTTTTTTTTTTTTTTTTTTTGAGACAGAGTCTCCCTCTTGTTGCCCAGGCTGGAGTGCAGTGGCACAATCTCAGTTCACTGCAGCCTCCACCTCCCGGGTTCAAGTGATTCTCCTGCCTCAGCCTCCCGAGTACCTGGGACAACAGGTGTGCACTGCTATGTCCAGCTAATTTGTGTATTTTTAGTACAGATGGGGTTTCACCATGTTGGCCAGGCTGGTCTCGAACTCCTGACCTCAAGTGATCCGCCCATCTCAGCCTCCCAAAGTGCTGGGATTACAGGTGTGGCCACCATGCCCGGCTGGCGTTTACTCTTAAGTACAAAGTCTGCATAATATTTAGATTGAGAATGGGCATTAAGCGAGATGGATAACAGACTTTCCTCATCTGAACTGTATTCCTAGAATAGTGTATTAGATTTTTAATGTTTTTTTTTCTTTTTCTTTTGAGATGGGGTCTCACTCTGTCATCCAGGCTGAAGTGCAGTGGCATGATCACAGCTCACTACATCCTTGACCTCCTGGGCTCAAGCAATCCTCCCACCTTAGCCTCCCAAATAGCTGGGATTACAGGTGCACGCTACCACGCCTGGTTAATTTTTGTATTTTTTGTAGAGACAGGGTTTTGCCATGTAGCCCAGGCTGGTCTTGAACCCCTGGGCTCGAGCGATCCGCCCACCTCAGCTTCTCAAAGTGCTGGGATTATAGGCATGAGCCACTGTGCCCAGTCAATATTTTTAATGTTTTGCTACTTTCTCTATGATAGCGTTTGATTTTGTGTTTCCTCATTGCTGTTTACAGATGAGATTAGTCATCTAGGGGGTTTATAAAGCTGTCTTTGTTGGGTTATGGGATTAGATTTGTACTAAACTCACAAAATTATAAGTGAAACTTCTCATCTTTGGAAAAGTATAAATTACATGTACACTATTCTTTGAGAGAACTGATAGAATCATCTGGGCCTGGTGCCATTTTAGGGTCATCTTTTAAAAACATTTGACTATGCCACGTGCTTTCAACAGTTTCTCAGCAATCACAGGATAAATTGCAACTTCTCTAGCATGACATTAAAGGTACAGCATGATTTACTCTGCCTCAGCTCTTACTATTCTTCACCACTCTTTTGCTACCCTGTCCACCCCTAGCTTCTGGAAGTTCCCAACCCTAGAGTGGGAGAGTCACAAGAGCAGGGACCATGTTTGTTTTGTTTGGGATGGAATCTCTGGCACCCTGTAGAAGCTTACCTTTGACAAGTGTTTGTGGAAGGACATTCACTCTGAAAATATCACTGTATCTTTTAGCTCATGTCAACACATGTTCACTGAGCATCTTTTGTTTCTTTTGCTGTTGTTGTTGTTGTTGTTTGCTTGTTGTTTGAGATGGAGTCTCACTCTGTCGCCCAGGCTGGAGTGCAGTGCTGTGATCTCAGCTCACTGAAATTTCCGCCTCCCAGATTCAAGCAATTCTTGTGTTTCAGCCTCCCGAGTAGCTGGGATTACAGGTGCATGCCACCATGCCTGGCTATGTTTTTTCATTATTATTTTTAGTAGAGATGGGGTTTCACTTAGTTGGCCAGACTGGTCTTGAACTCCTGACTTCAAGTGATCCACCCGCCTTGGCCTCCCAAAGTGCTGGGATTATAGGCATGAGCCACCGCCCCCGGCCTCTCTGAGCATCTCTTCTGTGCCTGATCATGTGCTGGTCCTGGAGACAGAGATTCCCAGCCTCTGTCCTCAAGTTGCTCTCTGGCTATTGGGGAACCAGGTGGGTAAACAGGCCTTGCAGTGCAGTGAGAGGGGCATGCTTGGGCCTATGGGAGCACACAGGAGGCCACCTGACCCAACCTGGGTAGGAGAGATCAGAGGTGGCTTCCTGGAGGAGGTGAGCCTGGATTTAGTCTTATATAATGAGGAGAAGTGGGGGGTCATTCTAGGATAAGGGGATACCATGAGCCAAAGACCAGAAAGAAGAATCGTCATCTCTCATTGGAAGATAATTGTAGCTACCTCCCAGCCTGTGTCCTGGGGTCTGCCCAGGACTTCCAAATCAGCACGGCAGCCAGAGTGAAGCTTTTGAAATGTGTCTGTCACATCACTCCCCTGCTGAAAACCCACTAATGGCTTCTTAGCTCACTCCAGATAAATTCCAAAGTCCTAAGCATGAACAATCACACCCTACACAATCTGGCCCCTGTGTTTCTCTGAATTTACCTGGTCACTCCATTCCAGCCATTGCTCTTCCTTAGATAGAAAAACAGTCTCAGCTCGGGGCCTTTGCACTGGCTGTTCTTTCTGCCTGGAGATCCACACCGTCCCTTTCTTCAGGTCTCTGCCCAAAGGTCACCAATGAATAAAGTTGTTCTTGACTCACATATAACACAGCAACTCCCACGGTGACTGTCTTGGTCTTTATCCTGCTTATTTTTCTCCATGCTATTAGGTTGGTGCAAAAGTAATTGAGTTTTTTGACATTACTTTTAATGGCAAAAAACGCATTACTTTTGCACCAACCTAATAACAATGCCACCTGATACTAGACACACACAATGCACACACACACACGCTGCTTTTTAAATTAAAATTTGTTTTAACCTACTAAAATGAAAACTTCAAGAGAACAAGGATTTTGTCTTGTCCACCCTGTAGCCCCAGTACCTGGAATAGCATCTGGAAGAATGCTGTCCATCCATGTGAACAGTTTGGCGTGGCTGGGGCAGAGTGCACCCGAGGCATGGGCAGGCGATGGAGCTGTGTACTCCTAGGCAGCAGCAGGAGGCCGGGCAGAGCCTCAGATGATGGCTGAGGAGCCCGGACCTTCCATAGGTGACCAGGACCCAGGGAAGGGTAACAGGGTCAGACTCATGCTTGGGGATTGTGGCATCTGGAGGAGGGCAGGCTGGAGGGAGGGAGTGAGATGGGTGACAGTGAGAGGGAATGACCCCAGTGCGGACAAGAAATGGTGGAGGAGGCAAGATGGCTGCCTGGGCTGCTGGCGGGGCCGTGGGGGATGAAGATGCCATTCTCTGACCCAGGGGCCCTCCAGGGGGAGATTCTGAGTGTCTAGGAAGCTGGGCCATGGGGCTCTGGAGCTCAGGATAGAGGCCTGGACTGGTAGGAGTGGTTTGGGGGTGGGGATATGGGGAGCATGACGTCACTGGCATTGTTGTCATCATCACTCTTATAATCTTCATCAAAACAAACTTTTATTGAGTGCTTAGTGTGTACCTGGCACTGTGCTCAGAGCTGTGGGTGGAGTTCTTTCTTGGCGTTTCTCTATAACCCGGTGACGTGCTGCTACACGTCTCACAACCTGCTCTCTGGAGGAAAAAAGCCCTGATTTGTGGAGTTTGACCATGTCTATGGTGTAAATACTCCTACTATGGCTGATTTCAAGCTATGAACATGATGTTACTGCATGTGGAGTTAGGCACAGATGTGCCACAGCTGCCACCACATGGCATTTCCAACACAGATACAGTAGACATGAGCTCAAGGGCATAGACGATAGGAAAATGAAGTAAACGTATAGGAATGGATGAGTTTGGAGTGTTTATTACCTTTGATTTGAATATCATTTATTTAAGTTTACATAATTTAAATGTTTAACAAAGGCTGTGTTTAACAACCAGCTTGTAACATTAATTCTTGAAAATGTAACCAGCAGCTCTTGCAAACTGACATGGACCGATGCCCACACTCCACTGCTACAATCTCACGATACAGACACACAGACGCAGTCATCAGGGAGGGGAAGGGAGGTCACCCGGCTGGTAAGTGGTAGAGCCGGGTGTCCTTGAGCAAGTAATGTTCTGTCCCTGAGCACCAGTTTCCTCACCTGTGAAATGGGGACAATAAAACGTCCCTTCCGCGTGCTGTGGCGGTTTAATAAGCCAATGCTTATAAAGCAACTGGCATATAGTAAATGCTTCATAAGTGGAGACCTGACCACTAGTGTATTATTGTTATTTTTATTTTATTCATTTTTGAGATGCAGTCTCACTGTCGCCCAGGCTGGAGTGTAGTGGTGCAATCTCAGCTCACTGCAACCTCCGCTTCATAAGTGGGGCCCTGACCACTAGTGTATTATTGTTATTTTTATTTTATTCATTTTTGAGACGGAGTCTCTCTCTGTCCCCCAGGCTGGAGTGTAGTGGTGCAATCTCGGCTTAATGCAACCTCCACCTCCTGGGTTCAAGCGATTCTCCTGCCTCAGGCTCCTGAATGGCTAGGACTACAGAAGCCTGCCACCACGCCTGGCTAATTTTTGTGTTTTTAGTAGAGATGGGGTTTCACTATGTTGGCTAGGCTGGTCTCGAACTCCTGACCTCAAGTGATCTGCCCGCCTCAGCCTCCCAAAGTTCTGGGATTACAGCGTGAGTCACCATGCCCAGCTGTGTTATTGTTATTTTAATACTAATAACAAACTCCTCGATCCTGCCCTCGAGGTATTCATGGCCTAGTGGAAGGAGAGGCAAACAATAAGACATACACACATTCATAGGATTCCAATTCAGGCAGAAAAAGAAGGCTTCCTGGAGGAGGATGCATTTGAACTGGGCCTTGTAGGTTTGGGAGAGGGTGGGTCCATGTGGGTTAAGGTGAGGCATTGCTGGCTGTTGGCCCACAACAAAGAGAGGAGGGAGGTGGGGATGCATCTGGAACCAGGACCAGGCGAGAGAGGAGGCTGGAGCCCTTGAGAAGAATGCTGGATGGAGAGACAGAGTCTGCGTTTTCTTCTGAGGGCAGTGGGGAGCCACAGCGGGCTGTTCAGCAGGGTGTGACAGGGTTGGATTGGTCTCTTGGAACATCAGTGTGACTGCAAAGGGGAGGAGGACCAGGAGGGGGCCACAGTGGTTGTGGCAGAGGCTGTCCCAAGGGGCGTGGGGATGGCAGCCCACCCATCTGGGCTCCTTCACCAGCCTGAGTGGTGCTGGGGTGTCCCTCAGCCCCTCCCCTCCTGTACCTACTGGAGAGGGCAAGCAGGACTCCTCCCCCACTGCTCCAGCCCCAGCCCCATAGCTAATCCTGGTGACACCGGGTCCTGAGGCTGGGGCGGGGCAGCCGGGCAGCTGGCCTCAATTAGCTGGGAGCCGGGTCTGGACAGTGTCATTAGGAGAAAACCAGAGCCTGCCCATAAACTCTAATGAATGCATTAATGGAAGGCTTGTGCGCCTCAAAGGGAAAAAAAAAGCAAGTCTAAATAAAGTTATTAACACAGCCCACCTGTGTTCGGCTCTCGGCCTATATTGTTCAAATAGCCCATTAACTCCTGAGGCATCCAATCTTGAAAGTGAGCCCTGCCTCTCTGAAGCAGACGTTTAACTGCGTTCATATAATTCAATTAGATTCCGCAGTCGTGGTCCAAAGGCATTCTCCCGGCTTTCATCTCAGTAATGGCCTGCAGGCTGGAGCGGGACACAGGGGGTTAAAAAGTGGGGCTCGGAACCTGCCTTTTGGCCTGACTCACTCCATCACCCCGAGGGCCCTCCAAATGAGTTTCCAGGGGCAGTGCCTTTATCACTGGAGCAGACTCACGGATGGACTTCCGGGCCTGGGATTCTCACTCGGAGCCCTCTCATGGGCTCTAGATCCAGCACGGGCCCCGCGCCCCTTCTCCCGCTCCATCCCCACCTTGTCCAACGGGGCAGCACACCACGGACCCCGACTCCACACAGCCAGCCCCATTAATAAAGAGTTAAGAAAATTCATTAGGAAGTAGGTCTTTTATAGATTCCGTTAAAGCCTTCTTCCTACTTCTGTCACTGAGAAAGGATAAAAATCCTTTTATCACTCTACAACTTGTTAATGTCCCGCCCCGGGAGCGCTTCATCTGCAATAAACATCTTCACAAAATATGCATCCCCAGGGAGGAGCCGTTAATTTCCTCAAGGCCTCACACATGTAAGGGATTTTATTGCCTGCAGGTGCTTCATGATATTGTGTGAGCTTCTAATAAACGTCCAGTAAACCGCAGGTAGCGCCTCGGAGAGAGATGGGCCCATGCACCTGTCCACAAAGGGCCTCCATGCACCGCGCCTTCACCTTCTGTGGTCCAGCCCTGGCACGGTCAGCTCCTGAGCCCGGCCTGCGCCTCGGGACGCCCGCAGGTAAGGTCCGACTCTGAACTCCTTGGGGGGAGCCTGGGGCTCACTGCTGTTTGATGCCAGGAAAATCCCACCGTTAAACCTACACACCCTGGCAGGAATCGCAAACACGCCAAGGCGTTCTCTTTTTTATTTCTTAGTTTTCTTTCCTTGTTCATTTTGGAGTCGTGACCCCTGTTATGATCTGCTGCGGACATGTGATTATGAACAAATTTAACTTCCTATTTTCTTAATAACTGAGATAGAGGGAAAAGGGAACTTGCCTCTCTTAAGTGCGTGTGTTTTGCATATCTTAAGGGCAGTTTTTGAGATGTTAAAAACAATTGCTAGGAAAATACATTGTAGCTCAGTCACTAGAAAAAAGATGACTAAAGGAATAATTAGAAGTTTGCATTTAATGGAAATCTCTCTCTTTGGGATTCTTTCCAATTTTTATCACCAAGTGAATCGTGAGGTGCGTGCTGGGTGTCTGTGCAGATGTGCTTTGTGGCAGGGGGGAGTCGTGGATGCCACCAAGGGCCCATTCCTAGCCCCGTGAGCTGCAGAGCAAGACTTGGGGTCTGGGGGTTCACAGAGGCCTGCGGGGAGGAGGATGGGAGACGGCCCAGGTCAGTAGCAGGAGACCAACAAGATGGCCTCTGCAGCTCTTTCCAGAATGAGGTGCCTCTGAGAACCGGGTGCTGGGATGGGATGATCCCTTCTAAATCAAAGACAGCTTATGCTATCTTTGGACAAAAGACAACTGGCATTTCTGGGACACCTTCACAGTGGTGGGTCTCTGAGGGACGTGACCTGAGGCCAGGATGGTGGCTGGAGCTTCTGTGAGCTTGGTTTTCATTCAAGTCTAAATGCTGAGTGTGGATGGTTCAGCCCACCAGGCCTCATCTGTAGGTGCTCATGTCGGCTTGGGGCACACACACTCTGCTCATGGAGTGGCACAAAGGAACCCAAGCTAGGGAGAGAAGGGAGAGGGCCACTGGATTTAGCCCTCCTGTGCCCCTGTGGCTGGCAGAGACATCTAACTGGGGCCTCGGAAGCTTCTGGAAAGAGGAGATCCCCAAATGGATTTTGGAAGTGTTGAGGAGGAAGAGCTAACTCGGCCGTGTTTACAGGCCCCTCCTTCCCTAGGTAGGAGCAGGCTGCAGCGGAAACCAACAGGCTCAGAATCCAGGACTCTAGGGTCGAGCAAAGCCGGACAGCTGAGCCCCTGGGCGTGCACATTCCTGGCCTGGGATGACTAATAATAAAACAGCGATAATGTCGCTGAAAATACGAGCCCCGCACAGCTCTTGCTGTGGGTCAGGGCCAGGCTCATTAGGACCTTATCTCTAGAATCTTCCTAACTACCCCTTTACAGGTGAAAAAGCTGAGGTTTGAGAAGTGAGGTCATTTATCCAAGGTCATCCAATGGGGGAAGAGAAGTTCAGGGTGGCCTGGAACAGAGGCAGGGGGCTCTACCCATACCACCACATGGCATCCTCTTATCAAACCTTGGAGAAGGGGTATCAGTCCGCATTTTCCAGAAGACGAGCTCAGGCTCACCCTGCAGTAGGAGGAACCTGGCACAGCTGTGACATCTGCCTCCTTCCCCAGACATGGCTGCCCGCACCCCCTGCTTCTCTGGGCTGGGAGGGGAGAGGGTCATTCGCCCTCTGCCCCCGCCCTGGCTGGCCCGCCTGGCCGGGCCCAACAGAAGCCACAGGAGGGCCAGGGAGCCTGGAGTGGCTTCAGAGGTATGAAGGACATGATGAAAGCCCCGGAGCACGGGACCCAGCTGAAAGGTTAGAGGAAGCAGGATTATTCTGCCCGGGGAGCGGAAGGCCCAGGGGGCAGGGGCCCTGGCTAATGGAGAGCACCAGATGCTGACCAGCTGTTCCCTGTCTCCCTGGAGGCCCAGCAGGACCAAAAAGATTCCTCCTGCAGCAGGAGGGAGTCGAGGAGGATAGGAAGAAGAACCGGCTGAAGGAGGGGTTGGGGCTGGGACAGTAGGAGAACCATCCTCTGAGGAGCTGTAAGAAACAGGATGGCAGTCCCTAACTGAGTTTTGGCTAGGAGGGCAATACCAGCACCCGGGGCAGGGATGTGGTTTGTGTGCAGCGGGAACGGGGACACTCCCTTGAGAAGTGGTATTCTCCTCTGAGAACACGATCTGAATTAGTAAACCCCTGTGCCCGCCCAGCCCTGCCATGTGGAGCAGGGGCTAGGCCACCCCAGTAGGGCCGGCAGTCTGAGGTCTCATAGGAGCCTCTGAGGCCATTTCCCCAAGCTCAATGCAGGAAGTGAGAGGTCTGGGAAACCCCACATCTCAGAGGCCTGGACCCAAGCTGGCTGGGGAGAGCCAGGCCCACAAGTCCCGACTTTGAATGGCCAAAGTTCCTAAAAATTTATCCTCTACCCCAGGTCATCAAAACACACAGTAGTAAACTGTAAAGCAAACATCAAGGAAACCTGCAAAGTCCCGATTCTCCCTGCAGTGAACAGTTTGGTGCTTAACAAAAAAATCCAACTGAAATTTCTGAGTGTTTTTGTCTGCGTGCTTGTTGGGTGACCCAGCCAGGCACTCCTCCCTTGGAGCCTGAGCTTCTTTATCATAAAGCAGGGACGGGGTCAGTAATCTGGGAGACTTGCACAGAGAGGAGTCGGTGAGACCCAGAAAGACTTGCTCGGGGCTGCCAGAGCTGGGATGCTTCCTTCCCTCCTCCTGCAGTCCTCAGATCTCACCCAACCCCCAATTCACAGATGGGAAAACTGGGGTTCAGAGAGGAGATGGGACGAGTTTGTCACACAGCAAGCTCGTGTGGCCAGGCAAGCATTGTTCCCAGCCCAGCACAAAGCACTCTTTTCTTCATGGACTCAATTTTGCTTTGAGGTGGGAAAACTGGGATGTCCCTGTTCAGCCTGCTGGACCTTGTTTGGAACCCAAGGCTAGGGTTGCCAGATAGCATACACCAGGGCAGGTGAATTTCATATGAACCAGGAATAAGTTTTTAGTATAAGTATGTCCCACACAACCTTTGGGACATACTTATGCTTAAAAAAAATAATTATTCCTGGTTGGGCGTGGTGGTTCACACCTGTGATCCCAGAACTTTGAGAGGCCGAGGCAGGGGGATTACCTGAGGTCAGGAGTTCGAGATCAGCCTGGTCAAAATGGTGAAACCCTGTCTCTACTAAAAATACAAAAATTAGGTGTGTTAGCGGGTGCCTGTAATCCCAGCTATTTGGGAGCCTGAGGCAGGAGAATCGCTTGACCCCAGGAGGTTGCAGTGAGCCATGATCATGCCACTGTACTCCAGCCTAGGCAACAGAGTGAGATTCCGTCTCAGAAAAAAAAAAAAAAAAAAAATATATATATATATATATATATAAAATATATATATGTATTCCTGGTTCATTGGAAATTCAAATTTAATGGGATGTCCTGTATTTTTATTTGCTAAATCTGGCAATCCTACGCAGCATCCCAGTAGGGCTGCCCCATCTCCTCACAGGGAGAACCTTCCAGGCCCCTTCTCTGGCCGCAGAAACCCAGGTTAGAGCCACTTGCTCTCAGCTTATGCAGACACCAAAAAGCCGTTACCAGCCCTTTTCTGCTGCAAAGAGTAGAAAATGTGTTTCCTTGTGATTTTGTTTTCTTTCAATATATATTTTTGGATGGGACTTGGAATGGGGGGTGGAATCCCTTAGAATAGGAATTATTTATCGGGGAAATACGGCATTTTCGAGTTTGCTGTTTGCAGAGAACGTAGCAGTGCCGGCAGGCAGCCTCTGTGATCTCCGGTTTCTCTTGGAAGAATACGGAAAACAGGAGTCATTATAAGGGAAACTTTTCCTTCGGATGCCTCTGGGGCCTCATCGCCTCAATTTAAAACGTGTAAGACACAGGTGAATTTTTAAGGGTTAAAATGGACAGAATAAGACAAAATATCAGAGAAATTTCCTGGAGTAGCCTTGGCAATATGGTTCCCTGGATCAGTGGTATTTCATTTTTCAAATTGTTGAGAGCTTTTTCAAAAAATTATTTCCAAGGAAGTCATTGTATTTGCCTATAAAGAGATTCAGTAGCCTTTTCTTTTTCTTTCTTTCTCTCTTTGCAACTCTTTCTTAAGCTAAAACAAAGATGTTGAAGACAAATTGTTTGAACGAAGCAATCAGGAAAAAATATTTGCAGAGTCAAGAAAGATCAACAGAACATGAAAAAAGGAAACATGAAAAGTAAATAAAATACACACTAGAAAAAGTCTTTATATGAGATTTTCTTTAAAATATTTTAACATTTGACCTTCTACCTCGGTGTGCTATTCTAATCCCATTTAGTTTCAAAATGCCATAACTATCAGTGTGCAGATGGATGGGCTTTAAAAAAAATGCCATAACTAGAACTTCAAATCTTGACCACTTTTTCTTACTTTTCCCAAATATTTGATGGCTCTTTTTTTTTTTTTTAAACATCTTCCCGGACCAGGAGAAACATTCTTCTGTGGGAAAATCATGTATTCAATATATTTGCTTTCCAGAATGGTCTTCAAAGGCATTCAGGCTTTGCCTTTAAAATGGTAAAATTTTGCAAAGGCCAAATCTGAGGCCCAGTTGACACCAGAATCAGAGCGGGAGGAGTTTCCCAGTGCTCACCAAGTCTGAACCGATGAGGGGAGTCCCAGTCACTGAGTGCAGAGTGGGGCTGGAACCAAAGGGACGAAAAACCTAAACCTGCACCCCATTTATATCTCGTGTTCATCCTCTTCCCTCTCTGAACACAGACCCAAGATCGAAATCTCAGCCCGCAGCCTGGAGCCGGGAGGTGCGGCTTGATGTCAATTACTGCCCAATTCCAGAGGTGCCATCAAAGAGTTAACTAGGATGTCCCAGCGCGCAAATGTGGGATAATTGGGAAACAAATTCTACAAACATCTTGAAAGGGGCAAAAGACCTTTGATCTTTCTATAGAAGGGGAGACATTACAATGCCGTCTGCCTGCTGGGGCCTGCACACATCTCATACCAGGTTAGAGGATGGCATCTTTCTGAGAAATCAGCCGACACCTAATTCCATCGTACCTTAATTATCCTAACTGGTTTCGCATGGTCAAAGGCATTTTCTCCAAAGATTAGAGGAGAAAAAGGGACTGACAAAATAATTAAATATGCAATTTGCCAAGCGTGGGCAATATGGCTTTGAAATCACCTTTTCAGGAAGTTTTACCGCTTGTTCATTGACATGTATATTGCAGGCTTCAGACTTTTATTTAAGCTCTTTTGATTGCCTTAATGGATTAATACCTGAGTACCATCAGCGAGGGGCAGAGACCCAAGGCTGTTTCTAATTTCGAAAATATTGCGCCCGCTTCCTCTGGTGTTATGACAAAAACAAGTATGTAGAATTTGCCTTCTCACTTAAAGGAACAGGCCGATCCCCTCCAATAATTGCCTGATGTGAGAATCTGCATCTCACACATGGTGTTGTCTGTTCTAGGAACGTTTCATGGTGCCAGGGGCCAGGGTGCTGGCAGCGTGGGCAGTCCCGGGCGGGCCTGCGTTGCGTGCATTTGGGGCGTGGATCGGTTTGGGGTAGCATCCCCGAAATGGGTCTGTGTCTCTGGACAGTAGAACGCCTCTCAACCTAAGGCTCTGGCAGCGTCCGGGGTGTGGAGGAATGTGTTACTGCCTTGCTTATAACTCCTGCCGTGGGTAAGAAACATTCCATAGGGTTGGGGGTGGGGGGAGGCTGCTAGTCGGGATTTGAAGAAGAATCTCCGCTCAGACCCTGCTGCATCCGGCAGAGGCATCCGGAAACCAGAGTTTGCTGTGGGGGAATAGTTTGCATTCTGTCCTCATGATAGGGAGAATTAGAGTTCAGAGGAAGGAATCCGTGGAAGTGATTGCACCATTCCCATCTTCTGGCTAAGCTGGGTGTCTGGTGGCGGGGGGCAGTGTCTGGGGCCTCCTCTGAGGACATGAAGGAGAGGTCCCCTGGGGCAGGTTTTGTCTGGTCTAGGACATCTAGACATCTAGGTACCCAGTGGGCAGAAGAGGGATCATCTCAAACATGCAGAGTGCCTGGGTACCGAGAGGGGTTAAAGGATAGATGGAAAAGACAGAGAACAGAAAAAGACAGGGAGAGCCAAAAAGAAATACTAAGAGGAAGAAGAGAGACACACGGAGATACTGTCATACCCTCTCACGTGCGCACACACGCGCAGAGACAGTGAGATTGCCTTTGAAGGCAGAGGGACAAGGCCTAATTGTCTCAGGGATGTGCACGGCGGCCTGGCTTTTCATCATTCCCAGAACTCTCTAATGAGGCTGTGGCCTCTCCTGGTGGGAACTTTGCTCCCTGAAATCAGCTTTGATAAAGCGGACAGACCGTCTGGGACGAGTTACTGGGTTTTCCTCTTTTCCTTTGAACCCTGTGGTGGTTTTGCTCTTGCAGGGACAAAGTCGCCGGCCTCTGTCCTTGGGCGAAAGAGACCAGCCCACCTCCTGGGGCACCCGGGCGCGTGGGGCAGGGAGATGGCAGGCCCTGTGGGGGTGTCACTGGCCCAGGTCACTTTGCAGGGCTTGATATCCAGACCCACTTGCCCGTCACGCAGGTTCTGCTGGTCCCCCCGTAGAAGCAAAACCTTAAATGCATCTCAGCAAATCGCAGCAGCCAGGAGGTCCCTCACATCATGAGGGCACACAGGCTAACAACACTGATGACAAGAACGCTGGCTGCTCACGGAGCACTCACTCTGCGTCAGGCTCTGAGCCAAGTATTTGACAAATGCTATTCATGGCAGTAGCACCCGTGTGCCCCTTTTCCAGAAGAGCAAACAGAGGCTCCGAGAACTAGGTGGCTCACTGATCAGAGGCAAAATCGGACCGAATCTGTCATCCCTGGGTCCTGCTCTCAACCACTGGCCTTCCTGAAGGTGGGGGAGCCTTAGCTGACCCCCTGGACGTGGCAGTTTTCTAGCTGTACCATCCCTCTCTCATTTCTCTTACCCATGACTGGGCTCTCTGTGAGGTCACAGCCATAAAGTCAGCAAGGCCTCAGCTCTAAGGTCTCTGGACACCTATCCCTACCTCATTCTCTTTGCCCTGGAAGGATGCAGTGTCCAGAGGTCTCCCTGAGCCCTGGCTGTCCTGAGCAGCAGCTCTGGAAGGAAGAGGGGGTGTGGAGTTAGCCACTCTGGGGCAGGAGGAGAGGAAAGGGCCTGGCTACCCCAGGAGGACCACAAGCCCGGTAGGACTTGTCTTTGATCTCTGATGGTTAAAACAAACACCCTCTCCGGTGCTTCCTCCTGGTCCGGGGAGTCCCTCCTTCCTGGCCGGCAGACATTGAACGGCCAGGGAGAGGCTGCCTGGTCCCAGTCCCAGGGTCCTCACTTGGAAGTTGTCCTAGGGTCAAAGGCAGCTCCAGAACACCCTGGCTCTGGCCTGCTCTCATCCCAGCCTCCAACTCCTGAGGCTTTTCCGCCAGGCTCCTCAGCCTCCTCACGGCTACGGCTCGCTCATCCCCAGCTGCAGCCGCCCAGGTCAGGCGGCAGGGGTGGCCGCGGTCCCACTCACTGCAGGCTGTTCACCTCTTATCTCTAAAGTTGGCAGGCTATGAGGAATGACCTGAAATTTGTTCTAACTTGTGAAAGAGAGAACATTGGCTGTAAGCTTTCATTTACTCCGAGTGCCCACTGTGTGTCAGGCCATGGGTGGTGCTGGGGAGACAGCAAGAGTGAAAGAGGTATGGTCCTGCATTCATGGAAGGGTTTCTGGTTCTTTTTTTTTTTTTTTTCTTTTGAGAAAGAGTCTCGCTCTCTCACCCAGGCTGGAGTATAGTGTCATGGTTTTGGCTCACTGCAACCTCTGCCTCCTGTGTTCACGTGATTCTCCTGCCTCAGTCTCCTGAGTAGCTGGGACTACAGGCACATGCCACCACACCTGGCTAATTTTTGTGTTTTTAGTAGAGACGGGGTTTTACCATATTGGTCAGGCTGGTCTCGAACTCCTGACCTCCAGTGATCCACCCTTCTCGGCCTCCTAAAGTGCTGGGATTACTGGCATAAGCCACCTCACCCAGCCAGTTTCTGGTTCTGATGAGCAATGGATTCTGTGCCACACATTTCACCGCTGTTTGGGACACCGCAGAGCACAGCTAGGCCCTGAAGAGAGAGGGCTGGGGACAGACCTTCTTGTTCAGTGTCTGGGGACAGCCCTCCTGTTTCTCTCTAGGTCCCTGGGGATGGCGTGTGGTGGGGAAGCCACCCTGGAGCAGCTTCATGCTCCCGTCCTAAAGAGCTCCTTCAGCAGCTCGGGGCTGAGCCACACGACGCCTCTGCTGGGAGGAAGGAAGTTGCATATTCCTGCCTGTGTACCCGGCAGAACATTCTTGCCACGTCCTACCATTGACAAATCCTCTTGGAATTCCTGGTCACTTCATGATGACAGCGTGCAGAGGGAGAGGGGGTAATCAAAGGACAGGCATGATGAGGGCGAGGGGCTTTTCCTCCCAAATTTGTATGATGAAAATATCTAAACATACAGAAGAGTTGAAGGAAGAACAAGGAACACTCTCAGAGCCCCTCCTAGAGCTGACACGTAACCATGTCACACACTTACTTTATCTGTCTGTGTAGATACATCTCTAGAGCTATGTATTTTTTGCTGTAAGTTTGAAAGTAAGTTCCAGGCATCATCCCTAAATACTTCCGTGTGCATTTCTAAGAATGAGGATATTCTCTAACCACAACACCATTATCATCTGAAAAAAATTAACAGTGATTTGAGAGGGAAGGATTTCGAGAATTAGTCAAGGCGTAAGTGTTGAGACGTTTGTTAGATGAGGAGGTACTGTGTTGTATTACTGTTCGCAAAGCTTTCTTTGAGCTTGGTCCCCCTGAGGGGCAGCTGGAGGAAGATGGAATGACACTCCCATTCCAAAGTTTGAGATCTTCAGGGGAGCAGAGCACCACGCTAGTAGTGCTCAGGTAGGTGCTTGGGATGTGCACAGGGAACACGTCCCAGGCCAGAGGCCACCCCTGGGTCCCCCTTCATGCTCCTGGGCATAGAAGGTCCTGTTTTTCCAGTTCTGCCCCGTCCGGAGGAGAGGGGGGTGGGGCTTGGCAGGCAGATTGGATCTGGGCTCGAATCTCTGTGAGACCTGGGCTGATTGGGGTTCCCCCCGATCAAGTCCTCAGCTCCCTTTGGGGTCACGGAAGCTAAGCTTGGGTGGGGAGATGTGGGGCCTTCCCAAGTGCTGAGCAACCCTTTTCTTTACCCTGTGGAGGGGACCTGGAGACAGGGACAGCGGAGGAGTTCAAGTGCCAAAATCCCCCCACCTCGACCCAGGGCTGAGATGGGTCCCTGGATCTTCCAGCTATGATGTCCCCAAGAATCTGCAATATCTCCCACAACTCCTTCTGATGGGGGGTGTACGTGGGGGCATGCCCAGGTGAGAGCTGCAGATGGAGGCTGTAGGGTGACTGCATTTATCTGTGGGTGTAACTGAGGATCTCACAGGTCCAGGAGGGTGGTCCTCATATGTGCACAGAGACTGGAGGGGGCAAGGGTGCATTTTGGTGCATGTATGGATGTCCTAAGAGCAGATCTGGGGTGTTCTCATGTCAGAATATGGGTCTGTGCTCTGTGTAATGTTAGGGCTTTCAGAACAGAATATTATTCAGCCTTAAAAAGGGGCGAAATTACAACACATGCTACAACACGGTGAACCTGGAGGATGTTATACTAAGTGAAATAAGCCAGTTACAAAAAGACAATGCAGAACGAATCCAGTTATATGAGGCATCTACAGAAGTCAAGTTCATAGAGGCAGAAAATGGAATGGAGATTGCCAAGGGCTGGGGGACGGAGGAGTGGGGCATTCTTATTTAGTGGGGACAGAGTTTCGGTTTTGCAAGATGAAATGAGTTCTAGAAATGAATGGGGTGATGATTGTACAACAACGTGAAGGTACTTAATACCACCAAACTGTACTTTTAAATATGGTTAAGCAGGTGAAAGTTACATGGTCTGTATTTTGCCACAGTGAGAAAAAAAAGCGGGGTTCTGGTGCCCGTGACTGGCTGCCTTGTAAGGTCTCCTGTTTCTGAATGATGGTGACGCCCACCCTGTCCCTGTGTGACCCGACTGCTCACTACTGTTGACTAGGAAAGCCAGAATATTGTCACTAGGAGAGAATATTGTCAATCAGAGGAAATCTAATGGAGCCAGAGAGATGCTTTGGGGATCATGCAAGTCTCAAACCCAAGACCCATTTCTGGAAATGCTACCATGTTTGAAGCAGATCTCACCAGCTAGGAATGGAAACAGAGGCATTCTGTCAAAGGAAAGAACTTGATGAGAAATTGTTTTATGAAAGCCAAATTTTGGCATGTTTTCACATTTTAGTTTGTCAGAACACAGAGTAATAAATGTTAAACATGTTGTTTATTATTATGCTCGGTTGATTTCTTTATGATGACAATTTTATTTTTGAAGTTTGTCCTCGAGTGACTGCAGGATTCCAGAAGAGAACGGGAGAGATGTTTTACAGTTTATGCCAGCAGGACCATTGGGAGAACAGTTTTTATTTAAAAAAAAAAAAAAAAAGACAGAAAAGGAGGTGGCCCAGGTCCCTGCCCCCCTCCCACGGTTGGGTGAGGGGTTGGGGTGGCGGCCAGGGCTGTCGTCAGGTCCCTGGTTATGAAGCTCTGCCTGCTGGCTGTGGTGGGATCTGTTACGGCTGCAGGGCCTGGCTGGTGGGAGGGAACTTGGCTCTGCTCGCTGCAGTCTTTGTTTCTGAAGCTGATGCCCGGTGGCTGGTTTGTGGTTGTGAACATGGGGAGCTCGGACTGGGAGCGTCCACTTATTTGGTGTGGAAGGCTCAGGAAGCCCGCCACAAAACCCGCCCCACGGGAGAGGGGGACCGGTTGCGTGAGCTTCCTCTTCTAACTTCTCGTCTCCATCATCAGTGGATGGAGCAGGGGTTGGGTTCTAAACCCTGGTGGGCTGACGGTGGCGGGACCCAGGACAACACCAGGAGCCTTCACACATCTGGCCCTGTCACTTCCAGGCTGCGCAGGGCACCTTGCCTCTGAAAAATGTTTCCCCAACTGTAAAATGGGCCTCTGTGCCCACCCCTCGGGCCATTTCCTGGGCACTCAGACTGGGCTGGGTGCTTCGGAGACAATGCTCCACCCAACTCTGTGTCCAATTCTGAATCCCATTTTCAGATGAGGAACTGGACCAGAGATGGGGAGCCACCTTAGCCAAAGTGCCCACAGCAGTGGGGGCAGCGAGGCTGGGTTAGGGTCCCAACTCTGTCTGCTTAGGATCTGCATAGGAAATCACCCAGCCTGGCTCAGGTGGGAGCTCTGTCCTGAAGAAGTGATCTGGCTCCTGGGCTGAGGAGGAAGAGCATGCTCCCGGGGGCACAGGGAGCCTAGCACTGAGCAGAGCTCAAGGGTCCTGGTCCAATGTGGACAACTGTGCTGGAGTCCCATAGGGTCTCTCTGTGGATGGGATGAGGGGTCTCCGGTTCCTGGGTCTGTGCT
This sequence comes from Pongo pygmaeus, assembly GCF_028885625.2. Classification (NCBI taxonomy): domain Eukaryota; kingdom Metazoa; phylum Chordata; class Mammalia; order Primates; family Hominidae; genus Pongo; species Pongo pygmaeus. Next base: position 117,205,906 of record NC_072386.2, on the reverse strand, counting down.
GTAGGCTGAAGTCTGGGCAGCTGGTGAAGGGGCTGTCTGCACCCCACGCTGTGGATGGGCCAAGTGGGGAACCCTAACATCTGTTTACATAGGAGGGTCCTCTTTGGCGGGTTCTGAGCTGGATGCAGGGGGGTCAGGTGCAAGTAGCCCTCCCAGAGAGAGACGCATGGGCCTGCTGGTGTCCAGAGGAACTTCCATGCAGATTCGGAGAAGGCACAGAGAGGCTGTGGCACTGGTCTAGTGTCACACAGCATGTTAGCAGATGGGCCACCTGCCCAGCCCTTCCTGAGGCCTTTAGGGGGTCATCAGGAAGCTGAGGCTGGGACTGGGGGCAGCATCTCGCAGCCTAGTTAATATTCCCACCTCTTTGGCATCCTGTGGCACACAGAGGGGCTTGGAGGAACGACATGTGCCCCCAATGCCTCCCAGCCAAGGCCTGGTTCATCACATTACTGTTTTCACACCCAGGCCTGGGCCAGTGGGCTTGAACACCGATACTGGCCAGGGCAAGCTGACGGAGAGGCTGGTGAGGGGTTAGTTCAGGGTCCTTCCCCCAAGATTCGGCCCAGAAACACATCCAGCCAATCGTCCAGGCTCCCTCGGCCCCCGATCACCACCCCTGCTGTAGGAAACACTTTTAAGAAAGTCGGGGTGGGGGAATCCAAGATCCCTGGCACTGGCTGGGGGTGAGGTGGCCCCGCCACTGGCTGCTCGCAGAGGGGGACTCAGCTCCTGCCCCTCTGACCCGAAGCCGCGGAGGCCTCCGGCACGGCAGCCACAGCCTCCATAAAAGAATAAGGATCACATTCCTCACTTTTTAAGTTGCACAAAAGCTGTATGCATAATTAATGTGCAATAAACGTGAGCGGCTGGAAATTAACTACATGGAAAAAAAAAGAATATACTTAATTGTGAAAATTAATTTTGCCTTTATTCTTTTTCTTTCTTTCTCTCTCCTCCTTCCCCTGCCCTTTTACAACTTGTTATATTGTCAGAGCCCTTCAGATCTGGCTGGGGATCATCTTCTGGATGACTCGTCTGCTGACCTCTTGCCAGGGAGCCGAGGACAAGATTAGTTTTAAGCCACAGCCTAGTCAGTTGCTTTCAACAGAGGGTCCGAGAGCGCACACGAGCCGGGTCGGGTGTTACCGTGTCGCACAGAGGAATGTTGTAATCATTCCCCAAGACCTTCCTCGGGGGACCTCTGTACCTGATTTTAAAGGCTTTGGTAGACACGATTTTGAGAGCTGCCTTTGGAAACTCGGAGAGAAAGCTCATTGTGGTGCTTAAAATTCCTAAGCATGAATTTGGTGGTTAAAAAGCCAAAGGCCTAAATACATTTACGTATATTCAAACAAAGTATTTTAAGCAATAACCTTCTAAGGCTCCCTTTCTTGTTTTTCTTCTACTTTTTTTTTATGAGGACAAGACCTTTTCTAAGTAGCGAAATTTCCCAGTGGAAACACTTCTTGTCATGTTCTCATTGTCACATCTCTTGATAAAACCTGAGGATTCAACTTCAAGAAACAACCCACCCACTTGAAATAATTTTTTAAAAAAGAATTATTCCTTGAGAATAAAACACTCTATTAACAGATACTTTAAAATATGATTTATTGCACACACATAACAACAACAATAACCTAAAATATCACATCGCTGGAAATAAATCACTGCCGATCCCATCTCCTTTCCATGCCAGCTGTTTTCCTGTTTCTGCCGTCTTTCCCAGCCCTGGTCTGTATCGGCAGATAATTTTAAAAGAGGCAGAAGAATCAAGAGATGGAACCCAGAATTGTCTCGGCTGTTTGGGCGAGAATTGTGTTTTCAGAATATCCTAGTTTGTCTCGGGCAGTTTGTAGCTAACCCTTCTCAAGACTTCACAAACCGCAAGTAATGCAGGGTGTCTCCGAGTCACTCCGTTACCAGATAAATTTACAGCCAGAAAAGAGACTGTCAGTATGGTTGTTTGTGCTCCCTGCCACCTCTGCCCAAGTACCTGGTCTCGTTTAAGATGAACTGCTGTCATCCGAGAGCTGCCCGGTCACTGGGGACCACGGGCAAGCCATAAATAACCAGATCTGTGGCTACGGATCATCTTTGGCTAGCTGTCTGGCCTGGCCGGTTCCACCGTAGCCCAGCTGGCAAATGTGGCTGCCTTCGTGAACAGGTGGCCCACAGCAGGCTGTGGATGGGCAGTGGGCTGGGGTGGCAGGCAGGCTTCTGCACCAGCCTTTCAGGACCAACTTGGTTCCAGCCCGAACCCCCCCACCCACCGCCTGGCCAGGCCCCGGCCACAGACCTTTGCATTAAACAGCTTCTGACACTAAAAATCAAGGTCTGTCGGCCGTTGTCATAGGAATGCAATATCCTCTGGAGGTTCCCTTATTAAAAACCAAGTCTTGCCGCCGCCACCCAGGATAGATTTCTATTTCATTTGTATTGATCACCAGGAAATGTCTCATTCTCTGGTTGACAAATATGGCCAGCAGGGAGTGAGTTAGTGTTTGGTGGAAAACATTTGTTTCTACAGTGATTTGGGGGACCCTGAGCTTGAGCTGTGGTTATATTCACAAGGTCGTGGTGAGGAATCTCTAGCTATGATATAGAATTACAAATGTGAGAAATGCAGTTTTGCAGAACAATAGGGCCTGCCAGGGGCTTCCAGAAATCATCTAATGCGGCCGCTTCGTTTCACACTCGGGGTTAAGGTAAGGAACTTGACTTACCCAGGGTTACAGAGGCAGTGGTACTTCTAGGAATTTATCCTACAGATATTACCCACTGGTGTGTGCAAATGATACTCATCACGGCACTGTTTATAAGGGCAGAAGATGTGAAACCACCTAACCAAATGCCCATCATAGGAGATTCGGTAAACAATTATGGTATACAGGCAGAATTCATGTGAAATTGCCTTTTTTTTTTTTTTTTGCTGGTCAAAAATGGTTGAATATGGACAATTCCATAGGAGCCAATGTGCTCCTTCTATTGAATGGAACGACATGTAGTCTTCAAAGGAACAAGATGGAGAACTCTCCCAAGATATATTATTAAATGAAAAAAGCAAGCTGCAGAACAGCGTACCTGTTGTGCTCCATATCTGTTTTTACGAAAAGAGACATAGCCACATTGGCTGGTATAAGCCTCCACTGGAGAAGGAGAGACAAATTGTCTGCGGTGGCTGCCAGGGGAGGGAACAGGCAGCTGAAGTGGGGATGATGTGAGGCTGACTTTTCACTTATAGCTTCTGTACCTTCCAAATGTTATACTAGGTGTGTGCATGGCAGACAGGACATCAATTCAAATGTAAAACAAAGATCCAGATTTCAGTAGAGCCCTCATTACTAGGGGTTAAATGCTCAGCCGACTCTGTGGTCTGAGAATTCTGGGCTTCAAGTCATTTCATCTCACGGAGACTCAGTTTTCTCATCTGTCAAGTGGGGGTAATGATAGTATTGCCTTTTTAGAGTGGAAGTGACAGTTTCCTTGAGACACGAATGAGAAAGGCTCGGCATTGTGGCACAAAGTAAATGTTACATGTTATTATAAACGACACATAAATCATAACATACACACGCGCGCACATCAATCCTTATATTCACCCGTTTAGCGTTTTGGTTTTCTTGGAAGAGTCTTAAAAATAGCTGTGTGTGTTCGGAGACAGGAGTCGAGATTGCTGAATGTTACGTTTGCTGGGGGGACCGTGTTGCTGTTGCAGTGACGGCTGCCGACGCTGAATTTATAGGGTGGGTCTGATGATTTTTTTCTGAATCAGTAAATGGTCTTCCGCATCTCTATGTACACAGGCAGGTGAACTAATAGAATTAAGCTTATTGGTTTAATTCCTCTGGGCCCCCTTGGCGAGTGGAGAGCAGCTGGATGAATATTTTAATTAAGCTCCGACACCCAGAAGTCAACGTCCTGGAGTGGTCCCATTGGGCAAGGTCTCTCGGTTTGGGGTTTAATCAAGTTCGGCTTCAGAGTTCAAATTTCTTCCTGGACAGAAATATGTCATTAGGCGTCCAAGATTTCCACTGGAAAAAAAAATACAACTTGACTATATTTTCTCTAGAGAATGACACCATGATTCGATTAGCCCTTTTTCCTTGACATTTTGCCCACTTTATTAACTTCTGCTTTGCTTTTAAGCAGGCAACTACTGTTTTACTTCCCTGAAGAAGCTCATAATATTATAATTCAAGTGTCAGGACAGATTAGGTTAAACGAACTGTGTAATTCCCGAAGGAAAACAAACTTCAAAACGGGCGAGGTTTGCCTTGTCACACGTCATAGATTGCATTAGCGGGGAACGACCATTCTATCACCTAATGTGCTAACGTTGGCTCAAGTGTTCCCCACTCTGCAAGGTGAGAAATTACTTAGCTAACAAAACATTTAGTTTTCCCCTCTTTGCATTCTTTCTTTATGAGATTCTGAATGTGACATTTTCACCAAAAAATCTCTGTGCTTATTTGTGAAAAATGTATATTAAAACCAAAACCCATCAAATGGAAAGAAATCACAGATGGTTTTATTCACAAGCAGTAGAATTAATGGCCTCTCTTCTCTTTATAAATATTAGAAGCAGATGAGTTCATTACGATTTCACCCTAATAAAGAAAACCTGCTTGATTTTGACAAGACATCGACTTATCTAATACATCTACTAAATAACAAAGCTACTTCCCGCCCGTTAAAACACGGCTCGAAAACACCAGCTTTACCTGGACTGCTTCTAAATTAATGAAAAACACTCCAAAGACAGCAAAAGAAGTGGGGCGCAGGGGATGGAATTCAAGAGATTTTTGAAAATGTGACTGATTTTGAAAAGAGAGGGTTTTGAAATGTTTACTTTGTGGTGGTTTGAAATTTTTACATCTTTCAACAAAGCGGGCAGAGAAGTGAAACCATCTGAAAGGGCTTTTGAAAAGAGCGATTCAGCACAAGTTGGATGAAGCTGCGGTTCCTTTATCTCGGGGAATCTGTGGACATCGTGCAGGGGAGGCCCGGCCCCTGGTCCCACTCCTCCCCAGTGCGGCAGCCTCAGCCACGGCTTCAAAGCGCAGTTGGCTGAGCACCCTGGGAGGGAATCGGACACCTCGCCCTGGGGCCGCACGGCCGGCTAGTTCCTATTCCTGAGCCCTGCAGCCTGATGTAGTCATCTCCTTGGTCATGGGAGCCCCCGGTATTTCTGTTTGTGCCGCTTTCTGCACTTGTTAAGAAAGAAGTGGGAGGCTTATGTGAAACTGCGAAAGATGGTTTTTCTCTCCAGAGCCAAGGCATTTGGGGCCTCAGCTTATCCATCATTGCAAAGATCGTTCTGAGAAATGGAATGAGTCAGCCCTGCCCAGAGAGGGAGGAAAATAAAACATGCATGGAGCCTCTGTCCCGGGCCCTTCTTGGCTGGGCTCCCGTGGAAGGGCGTGGGCTCCTTAGCCTGAAAGCTGCCCAGGGAATGCCTTTGGGGAGAGAAGCCACACAGTTTAAGAAAAATGACACATCAGCGTGGCTTTGGTCCCTCATTCTACCATTCAGGACTCTCAACCTGGATTCCATCCCACACTTTCCCACCCTAAGACCAATAGCGGGCTTACACCGCAGAGATCAGACACCTGCACTCAAGTGTCGTGGCTGGGGGCAGGAGTGGTGGTCAAAGCTGAAACACTATTTCTAAGCAGCTCCTTAAAAGTGAACCAAGCCCAGTACCTCCACATCGTCCCAGGAACCTGCATCTTTCTTGCTGTTCTGTGCTCTCTTCCTCCAAGTGAGGGTCTATGAATTCTCTGACAGGCCCAAGTGGAGTTCCGAACCCTGAGATCATCCGAGTCCTTCCTTCATGCCTCAGTTTCACATGTAGCTAACTTCTGGGGAGATTTTTGAGGAAGCAACAAGTTTGAGCCAAGACCCCATGATTGAAATTCTCCAATAAATCCCTCCCAGCTGAGCCCTAAGGGGCTGTAGTTGCTTCAGCAAGCAGGGACGGCAGGAAGGGGAGGGGGGAGAGCGGGTGTTGCAGACTTCAAACAGGACCTGTAGTGGTGGGGGTGGCCGGGGATTGTGGCGGGATAGGAGGCCACTGAGCCAGGGCTGAGAGTTAATTAGCCTGCATGGTGGCACCTCTACGCACAGCTCTCTCCCTAGGCAAGCATCAGAAACTCGGCTTCTTTGCAGAGATGGCCTCTCATTTAGGGGCAAGTCTGGAAAAGTAGGAGACTCGAACCACATTTAGGATGAACGTTTGCAGCCTTTGGAAGGCCCCAGCCTGGGGGTACTCTGCCCTCCCACCAGGAGTTCTGAGGGAGCTGAGGTTATGTTCAAAAGCCTTGTCAAACATCAAGGGTGGATTGTCTTCAGGCACTAGGCTGTGTCCATCACCTGGGTGATGGGACCATCATCTCTCCCATTTTACAGATGAGAAAACTGAGGCTCAGAGAGGCAAAGCCACCGGCTCAAGGGCATATTGTGGTGGTAGAGGGAATCCAGGTTGGAATTCATATCCTCTAGTTTACGCCACTGGCTGGAGATGGGGACCCAGCCAGAGACCAGCAGAGGACAGTTGGCCCTGAGTACATGGCCCTCACCTCAGCCCTGACCCCTCGCACTGTCCGTGACATTCAATCAGGTGCCGGTGATGTCTGGCCCAGCAGTTGGGGCAGGGCCTCCCCAGCTTCCCGGCGACAAATGGTTCTCATTTGAAAGGGAGGTTATAAAAACACATGCCCAAAGACACTGTCAGGGAACTGAGGATTAATCTCATTTCAGTCAAAGACCATTTCAAATATTTTTCTGGGGGGGAGCGGGGGCGGCACAGCCCTGGCTGGGAAGGAAGTCAGAGTTCCTGGCGTGCCCCTCAGGTCGGCGGGTTTGAAGGCGGCTGAGATGCCGGCTGGTGGGGGCCAGGGTCACTCCATACCTAGCAAGGCAGAGTCTGACAGAGGAACGAGGCTTTGCTCCACGAGTCCCCAAGGCTGGCTTTGCGGGAGGCCTACACTCTGGTGTGGACGCTCACACTGCGTTCAATATGTTGGCTGTGTTTCAGGGCAGTTTAAGTTGCCAAAAGGAGGGGAAGGATTAGGCGCCTGGGACATTTTCATTTTCTGGATGGTGTCAAAAAGCGGAGTGTTTTTGCCGTGTGACTCAACCAGAGCGGGCCCTGAAGGGCAGCCAGGCGAGGGGCACTGCCGCCAAGCCTCCTGCCCAGATACCTGTGGCTGCACAGAGAGTCCCCCACTCCAGCCAGGGACCAGAGGGAGCACCCACTCTAAGCCACCAGCTCCCAAACTGGGGGGCCTGGGTCCCTAAATGACAACCCGTGGGATTTGGGGCACAGGCTTGGGACTTCAGGTGGGGCCTCTGCTGAGCGGGCATAACCCCAATAGCTCCATTTACCGAGAGCTCAGGGGGTGCCCAGCAGCGTGGGCCAAGCTCATCTTATTATGCAATGGCCCTCTGAGGGGAGGACTTTTCTTATCCCCATTTTACAGCAGGGGAAATTGAGGCTCAGGGAGGGGTGCAGGTGGCTTGCCTAAGGCCTGGAAGCTGGGCAATAGTGATACATCTTTAAATTTCTCAGAAACCTTTTAAAGGAGGAAATGTTGACCTCCCCATTTTCCGGATGCGAATGTTGAGGCTCCTGATGTGACTGCCCAAGCCAACCCTTTAAGGGCGGGTGGAGCTGGGGGGCTTGCTCGGGCCTCTCCAGCCGACCCGCATTCCCGAGCAAGGCGAGTGCGGCTGGGCCGGGCCCCGCAGTCTATGGGAGCCACCCCGGGTCCACGCGGTCCGGACGCCACAAGGGGTGGGAGCCCGGCGGGGTGCGGCGGGGACTCGCGCAGCGGGCGAGCCTCTTTCCAAACACACGTGGGTAGCAAGGGATTGATTTGCGGCCAGTCCGCGGAGCTCTGCCTCGCGTTTGCTGAGGTCCGAGCATCCCCAGCGCGCGGCCGGAGCGTTCCCGCAGGGCCCAGCGAGGGCTGGGGAGCCGAGCGCCCCCGCGCGACCAGACTGCGTGCGAACCCGTGTTTAGGGGCGGGGCCCAGGGCGGGGTCCCGGGCGGGCGCACGGTAGGAGGGGCCTCGTGCACGGCGGCTCTGGAGGTCCACCCTGCCCCGCAACCTAGAAAGGGAGGTGCCAGGACCCTCGGGTTCCAGGGGAGGAAGCAAGCCAGAGACCTCCTGGGGCCCTCTCGCTGGGCAATGGGACTCCAAGGGGCTTTGCCTCGCTGCGAAGTGCCTCTTCCTGGGCCTGCAGGAGGTGAGGTGGTCTCGGCCCCTACCAGGACCCACCCTAGGGAGCGCCCCCCAGTCAGTGAGGTGGGGTGCTGGAGACCTGGCCCCACATCATCCCTCTTCCCCAGCGGGAAGCTCTCTTGAGCGAACTGGGGCGGGTGCTCAGCCTGGAAGCAGATTGCAAGCGTGCTCCTGAGTCTCTGCACAACGCCAGGGGACAGGTAGGAGGAGGCAGCTCACACGACCTCAGACCCTCAGTCCCCCTTTCCTGCGCCTGGAGGGGCCTGGTGGGGCTTCCCCGTGGCCAAACGCCTTCTGCTGCATCCCCCACCCCTGCCGTGTGCCTTGCCCCAGGCCAAGTATGTAATGGGTTTGCTCAATTCCTCCTCCAGAAAGCCCTGGTTGCTGCTGGCTGCTGTTATCCCAGAGCCCCAGGGGCACATCAAGGGAGGTGACTAAGCTGGGCCCTGAACTGGGCCTGTCTGACCTCATGAGCCATCCTCACCTTGACCCCACAGGACAGGACACCTCCTTCCAGGTGTGCATAATCCAGGCCGCGCCAGGAGCCTGGAGTTGGACATGCCTGGGCTGGAGGCCCTGAGGTGCCCCTGTCTGACTGTGTGCTTCTGAGCACTCTCTGGAGCCTCAGTTTCCTTATCTACTAAATGGGGCATCCCTAACTTCAGGACTGTGGTGATGACACACATAAAGCTACCCCTGCTGTCCTCCATAAACGTTTGCTGATGCCCAGTGAACAATGAAATACCTCCCCCCTTGACATTTGCTTACCATCCCTGGGAAACACATCCCAGTCCAGCCCCCTCTAGAGCTCAGGGCATACCTTGCCTCCTCCAGAAACCCTTCCTCACTCATCTTCCAGGGAAGGTACTGGCAGGAAAAAAAGCCAGACTTTTTTTTTAAAGGGTTTGGGAGGATAGGCAAAGATTTTTAAACGAGACACAGAAAGAACGATCATAAAGGAAAAGATTGAAAATTGGACTATGTGTTTTTTTTTTTTTTTTTTTTTTGAGATGGAGTTTCGCTCTTGTTGCCCAGGCTGGAGTGCAATGTCGCGATCTTGGCTTACCACAACCTCTGCCTCCCAGGTTCAAGCGATTCTCCTGCCTTAGCCTCCCGAGTAGCTGGGATTACAGGCATGTGCCACCACGCCCAGCTAATTTTGTATTTTTAGTAGAGACGGGGTTTCTCCATGTTGGTCAAGCTGGTCTCGAACTCCCAACCTCAGGTGATCCACCCACCTCAGCCTCCCAAAGTGCCGGGATTACAGGTGTGAGCCACTGTGCCAGGGTGTTTAGTTTTCTTATACCAATTTTGACATTTTATATTTTTCCACATATTTGGTAATTAATACATGGTTACTAATAATATTCTTGTTAACTGTTGTATCTGCAGTTATCTTTTAATTCTTATTTCCTATTCTTTCTCCTTGTCTGAAGTTTGTCTCTTTGTCTTTTCAAAGAACGAAATTTTGAGTTTGTTCATAATTTCTGTTTGCTTGATTTCATCAATTCTTTTTATCATTATTTCCTATTTCTTTGCATTTACTTGTTGCTCTTTTCCTATCTTCTTCAGTTAAAAGCATAGCTTGTTTATGTTCAATCTTTCTTGCTTTTCGATAAATTTAAACTGTAAATTTCATTGTCTCTACCGCTTCAATCATGTCCCATAATTTTTTTATTTTTATTTTTTAGAGATGGGGTTTCTGTCATCCAGGCAAGTGGAGTGCAGTGGTGCAATCATAGCTCACTGTAACTTGAAACTCCTGGGCTTAAACAGTCCTCCTGCCTCAGCCTTCCAAGTAGCTGGGACTACAGGAGCACACCACCATGCCTGGCTATTTTTTTTTTTTTTTTAATTTTTTTGTAGAGACAGGATCTCACTATGTTGCCCAGGTTGGTCTCAAACTCCTGGCCTCAAGTGATCCTCTTGCCTTGGCCTCCCGGAGTACTGGGATTACACTACATGTGAACCACTATGCTTGGCCTCCCACAAATTTTGATATGTAGTGATTTCATTATTATTTTCCTCTAAGATGTTAATAATTTCCCTTATGGCTTCCTCTTATTTAATTGTAGTGCATTTTCCAATCATGTGTGGTTTTAAAAAGCTATCATTTTGCTTTACATTTCTTATTTTTTCATTGTATGATCAGAGATGGTTTTAGATATGATGTTGGCTCTTTGGAATTTATTGAGGTTTGTTTAGTGGCTTAGTTCTTAGTTGATTCTGAAAGGATATGGGATCTATGCCAGGTTGAAAGTTCTCTGCTTGTTAATCAGGTTATTCAAACAATTTATATCTTTGCTCATATTTTGGCAATTTGACTACAGTTTCTGAGAGAGGTGTGTTAAAATCTTCAAGTGCAATTACTGGCTTATCTGTTTTTGTCTCTCTAGGTCTGTCAGTATTTCAAAACTGACAGGCTCTTATTCCAAACAACTTCTCCCTGCGCAATGTTTCCAGTGTCCTCCCACATCTATTGGAGGATGCCTTTTGTTTATATTTAACTCATGCTCTGTCTGGTCTATGACTTCTGCTTCTGCTGGTGTGGGTTGCTCAGCTTCTTGTCTTCCCTTGGTGGATGAGCTCTTCTGATGTCTGTTCTTCCACCTGCCCCTGGGAATTCATAGTTCCCTGGGACTCAGCTCCACTGGCTGTTAACATGTAACCGGGGAAGTGGTGAAAGCTCAGAACTGAGTTTTTTTTTTTTTCTTTGGATGGAGTCTTGCTCTGTTGCCCAGGCTAGAGTACAGTGGCGCAATCTCGGCTCACCGCAACCTCTGCCTCCTGGGTTCAAGCAATTCTCCTGCCTCAGCCTCCCGAGTAGCTGGGATTACAGGCACCTGCCACTGCGCCTGGCTAATTTTTGTATTTTTAGTAGAGATGGGGTTTCACCATCTTGGCCAGGCTGGTCTTGAACTCCTGACCTCATGATCCACCCGCTTCAGCTTCCCAAAGTGCTGGGATTACAGGCGTGAGCCACCGAGTCCGGCCAGAATTGAGTTCTTACTCTCAGCTGCACATTGAAATCACCTGGGAAGCTTGAACACTACTGACTCCTTGGTCCCTCCTGTAGAGAGAGATTCTTGTTTGATTGGTCTGGGTGTGGGTCTGGGCACAGGAATTCTAACCCACTCTCGGAAGGTTCTAATGTGCAGCTGAAGTTGAGAACCCTGTGTCCGCTCCAGAGAAGGATGAGGAGCTGGGGATGGATGTGTCTTGGGTGTTCCAACCTGTGCCAACCTCTGCCCATGTGCCCTCCCCATCAGGACTCCAGCCCTCAGGGCCTTCCCAGACCTCTGCTCCCGCACCACCATTCCCAAGACCTGCGTCTCTGCAGCAACATGACCCAAGGTGTGGGGCGAGGGGAGGAGGGGAGCTCAGGGCCAGGCAGCTGCCCACCTGTGCTGCCCTCTGCTGACACCCCTCCCCAACCTGCAAATGGATGAAAATGACCCACCTAGGGCAACGTGGGAGGGATGAATGGGCATAGCCAGAAAACTGACCTCTGCCATCTGTGGTCTAGGCACCCGACCACCTTTCACTCTGCTCAAGACTTTATTGAGGCTTCTTGGCCAGGCATAGTGGCTCATGCTTGTAATCCCAGCACTTTGGGAGGCCAAGGCGGGTGGATCACCTGAGGTCAGGAGTTCGAGAACAGCCTGGCCAACATGGTAAATCTCTACTAAAAATACAAAATTAGCCAGATGAGGTGGCAGGCACCTGAAATCCCAGCTACTCAGGAGGCTGAGGCTGCAGAATTGCTTAAACCCAGGAGGCGGAGGTTGCATGCAGTGAGCCGAGATCACGCCAATGCACTCCAGCCTAGGCGACAAGAGATAAACTCTGTCTCAAAAAAAAAAAAAAAGACTTTATTGAGGCTTCTGATGCCCATGTTCATGAAGCAAGCCATGCTCCTAATTTTTTTTATGTGCATTATCCATATCTAGTTTGGAATCAACTTATCTCTGAAGTTCTCCAGTCCCTGAGATCCAAGCCCCTGGCCATTTTAGTGTTGGGTCTTGTGACCCATCCACCTCCTCCCTTTCTCTGACATCCCCCAGAGCTGGGTTCTAGAAAGAGACACAGCAGCCCGTGGCAGTTCACCTTCCTGTCCCACCATCATCACCATGGACTGATGCCAGCTTGCAGCCAGGCCCTGTGTTGGGTCCTACAGCTTCGGAGATGAACCAGACAAGGCTCAGCTTTCATACCCTTGTCTGATCTCTCTGGGACCAGCATCAGGGCGTGTCTAGGGAGGCCTGCCGCTGGGCATCACGGGCCCTGTATTGGTGGTGTCTGTCCTTCTAGGGCTCTTCAGCAATTGAGTCTAGTTCATCTGTCTACTTCATCCACTCTAAGGAATTCATCCAGAGAGAATTTGCTGATGTCCACCATTTTTCTAGGCACTCTGGGTATACAATGGTGGAGGAGGGCATAATAAATGAGACATGGGGCTGGACGTGGTGGCTCATGCCTATAATCCCAGCACTTTGGGAGGCCAAGGCAGGTGGATCACCAGGTCAGGAGTTTGAGGCCAGCCTGGCCAATATGGTGAAACCCCGTCTCTACTAAAAATACAAAAATTAGCCAGGTGTGGTGGTGGGTGCCTGTAGTCCCAGCTACTTGGGAAGATGAGGCAGAAGAATCGCTTGAACCCGGGAGGCGGAGGTTGCAGTGAGCCGAGATTGCGCCACTGCACTCCAGCCTAGGCGACAGAGTGAGACTCTATCTCAAAAAAAAAAAAAAAAAAAAAAAGAGACATGGACCCCTTCTTCCAGGAGCACATAATCTAATGAGAGGTACAGGTGGCTGCAATGCAGCGACATGTGGTCCCCTGTGCATGGCACAGGCAGCTTGAACGGGAGAATCATTGGTTACCTTTGCCTCTAAGACATCAGGATGGACATCACAGAGGAGGTGCAGGAACAGGGTCTTGAAGGATGAGTAGGAGTTTTCCAGGTAGAAAAATGGGGGAAAAGCATTCTAGGCAGAGGGAATAGCATGTGCAAAGGTAGGGAGGCATATGAGAGGTAAGGGTCTGGGGAACTGCAAATAATTCGGCAGGGGCATCGGTGGGAGGTGAGCCAGGCGCAGGAGGGAGGGGTACAGAATCGTGGGGACTCAACATTCATTCCTAGGGTAATGAGGGCAGAGTAAGTGGAGGAGTCCTGTTGGCTGGATCTGGGCTGTGTGGGGGATGAATGACGGGACAGGGTGATGTGGGAGGCAGGTGTGGCTAGGAGGCTGATGCTGCGATCCAAATGAGAGGGCTTGAGGCCAGAACTAACACCACAGCAGCAACAAGAGAATATAGTGGCCGGGTTTGAAAACAGTTAGATGACAGAACTGTCCAGCTGCAGATGGAGCGATTCCAAAGGGCTCCAGGTAGGGGCGTGGGTAACTCTAGGGGGAGATGGTGGAGCTATCCCAGAGATGGGAGGGTTGGAGGAGGAGGAGCCGTTTAGGGCTTCAGATAGGATGGTTCATTCTGCTCGGCATGTGCTGAGGCCAATGTAAGTATAGGACCTCCACATAGACACCTCTAGGTGGCTGCTGGAACTATGTGGCTGGAGCTTGAAGTGACTGACCAGCGACAGAGCTAAGCACAGAGAAAGGCTGCAGGGAGCTGCCGGCGGGGATGCAGATGGGAAGAGAAAGCCCTGGAACATTAGGGTTGAGATGGTGGTCAGGCTGGGAACCAGCAGCCGGAGACGCGGGGGGAGACATCAGCTCAGGCACCACGGGGCCTGTGGGAAGTGCAGAGGAGGAACAGGGGCTGCCGGGATGGGAAGCACAGAGGAGGAACAGGGGCTGCCGGGCTGGCCCTCTGAGGCTGGGCTGCACCTGCGTTGGGCACCATGGGCCTCCTCCTGGGCTGGTCACTACCGCCTTGGCTTAGGCCAGTGTAGTAGATTTTGGCTCCTTGCAGCCCTGGGGCCCTGGGCATTGCTCTGTTTGTCTTTCCAAGCAGTACTTGAGGCCTTGCCCTCGATACCAAAGGCCACCACTTGTACTTCCTTGGTGTCTCCAGACCCAGCATAGAGGAGGGACTCTGTACGTTTTGTGGACAGTAACATAGAATCAAGGTCCCCCAGAAAGACCTGGCACGTGCGTGCTAAATGTCTCTGCTGTGTGCTAAATGCCCTGCCTGGGTTGTCATTCCATCTTCCCAGGGCAAGCCATTGAGGGAAGGGAACTGTGTTCCTTTGGACAGATACAGGGTACAGGTGACCTGTCGGCCACGTGGTCAGGAAGTGGCAAGGCCCGAGCTGGAACCCAGCATCAGCTGTTCTGTCTGCACCACGGGTTTCTTATGGGATCCTCTGGGCTGCTTTTCCTCTCCTACTGTGGGACAAAGACCTGAGACATCCCGGAGCAGGGGTCTGGGATGTGGCGGAGGCGGGGCTAGTGCCCCTGAGGTGAGCGCTGAGCTAAGGTGGCTGTGCTCCAGCTCCTTCCTGCCCGAGTCTGGTGTGAACGGGCTGCAGACAGACTGGTGTCTGGCCCAGACGCACAGAGCATGCTAAGAGGAGGCAAAGAGCTTTGATGGTGAAACCTGAACTGCTGGCTCTTCACAAGGAGCGCTGCGCCTGTTCCTGGGCCCTGTAGCCTCCTTAGCTGGTGTCTGGAGTGGCCTCTCACAAGCAGGTGAGCAGTAGGGACAGGATTGAAACCACCCAGACTCCGATGTGCTCTGCGCCCCCAGACAAGGGCTCCGGGAGAGTAGGAGGTGAAAGGCATCGAGCACCCCGGCCCTCCCCGCCGGGGCCACCTTGCAGGAGCTGCTCCTGCCTTCATGCCACCTGGGGCTTTTCTCTTTCCAGGAGTACCCCGAGGGCTGCCACCAGATAACAGCGGGGCTTTCTTCATCCCCCAGAATCCCACTGACTTGTAACCAGGTCGTCTCAACTAAACGAGGGGCAAAGAAGCCCACCAGTCCTTTCTTGAAGGCTGACAGGCCAGGCGGTGACAAGAGCCCTGCTGGGGGAGAGAGAGCTGGGGGCTTGCCCTGAGGGATACTGACCTCTGCTGGCTTCAGACACCACGACAGCAAACTGGGGAAAGAGGTTAAAACAAACGTTTATTTAACAAATTATATTAAGAATACAGACAATCACACAGTGGACTTCCCTTGCCAAGTACAAGAGTCACCTTGAATAAATATGCAGCGGGGACGTCATCCCTAAGGGCCTTGTCCAAGCCTGACACAGTCACACAGCAGCTCCATGGCCTTGGCTGGGAGAACAAAGCCGTCTCTGGTGGCAACCCCCGGACATGTGCTCAGAGTGGCAGGAGGAGGCCGGGCCGCCCTGAGGGTGCCAGGCAGCCCAAGCAGGGGCTGTGGGCTCAGGGGTGAGCACCTGGCGTGGCCTCCGGGGGCAAGGCAGGCTGCGAACTGAGTTCATGAGCTCAGCTGCTGTGTGGCTGCCAGGCCTGGGGGCTGCTTCCTCAAGGCCCTCCTTTGCTTTCATCCTTAGGCTCACCTGGTTCTCCAAGAACCTGCGGGCTGGGATTCTCCACAGATGCCTGCAGGCTCTGGAGGGCCCTCATCTGGGTGGAGGAGTACGGGCAGGCCACTCCTGACCGTGCTCAGCACCCACTGCACAGTAGCCTGGTGACCGGCAGGGCCCAGTGGCGGCCGGGAAGTCCGTGACTGGACTGGAAACAGAAAAGGCAGCCCCAGCACGGGCTTGCGACGGGATGGCTGGCCCTGCCTCTGCCGCTTAGCAGCCGGCCAAGTCTCAGCCTCTTCAACTCTAATAAGGAGCAAAGAACATCTACTTCCAGGTCACTCTGTTTTTAGGGGGAATGAAAGAAATGTGCTTAGAGAGCCTGGCCTAGAGCCTGGCCAGGAACAGGTGCTTAGAACACAGGAGTCCCTCTTGTCCTCCCACCGACCTGCAATTCCTTTACATGACCCCACTGGGTTCTCATCTCTCCAAGTGGCGGAGGACGCGGCTGGCATTTGTTCTTGGGCTTGGGGTGGGAAGAAAGGCCTTAATTATACATTTGCAAGGGAGCCTGCAGCAAAGCACCTGCTCCTTATCACCTGTGTGCCATTTCCAAGGCCTCTGGAGATACTTCAACTTTCCAGAGAGAAAGGGGAGGCGGTGGGGACAGTGTGCTCTGGTTAGCCGTTCTGGAGGGACAGAGGCTGCCGGCAGGGACAGCAGCAGCAGTGGGAAGTGCTGTGGGGGGGACCTGAAGGTTGAGGCCAAGACCCTTCACATTTCCAAGGGAACCCTTGTCCTTCCCTCCCACAGTGGCCAGAGGGCTCGTGGAGAAAAGTACTCTCCCAAAAGACAGAAACGCTCTCAATTCCTAGGTTTGAGCCAGAGTTTCACGCCTCAGTTCTGCACGAGTCCCGCTCAGGTGGGCTTACACGCACGCATGTGCGCGCACACACATACACACAAACACACACACAGGCACATGCTTGTCCTCACCCACCTCTCAGAAGGCAATAAATGGTGGGTTAGGAGCAGCCTAAAAGCTACCACAGACACCAACTCGTCCTTAACACTGTCTCTGCTTACTTATCTGAAGCTGCCGTTTACTACAACGTTCACAGTCATTTACTCTTATGCTAAGTCCGTAATGCTATGGAGAAGATGGCTCCAGCTCGCCTGAGTCCACGCAGTTTGTCCTCTTCCTGGTGGACCTGTCCATCCAGCAACTGCAGGAGGGCATGTGGGGGCACCTGGCTGGGACCCCAGCTCGACAGGGGCCTGCAGCAGCGTCAGTGGGGGCTGTGGGAGCCCCTTCCTCTCCTGCAGCCGCCCTCACTGCTTGTTCTGCGTCCTTGCAGACAGGGCTCCCATACCACTGCCTCTGAGCCTCCTAGGGTCCAGTGGAGCTGCCACAGGCTTCTTCCCAGTCATGGGAGTGGAGCGAAGGGCCCCTGGTGTTACCTGTCAGAGGCAATCTCACAACCCGGGCACGAAAAGAGGTGAAGGACAAAGTTCACAAACCCTAATAAAGTGGGCAGAAGTGGCCAGAGCTCTGCCCTCTGCCCTCCCGCTGCCCCCGCCTGCCGGGAGTCACCCTTGCTCTTGGGCTTTGTCACACTGGGCACCACCCGAGGAGCCACGGCACACATAGGTGCCCCCCGTGGGTGCCACAGGGCTCCTCAGGTCCCCAGAACCACACTGGCTTATGTGAATGGAGCATCGGCAGCCAGCCTGGCAGCCAACTCCCTGCTCAGCATCAGTCCCATGATAAGGTCCTGCCGCTGTGCCACCCAGGAGGCCTGAGAAGGCCACCCCCACCAGGGGCATCCTCGGGTCTCAGGGAGGGAGAAGTGGCTGCTTCCCTAATCCACAGAAATCAAGAGGTATCCGAGTGACGATCGGGGTGGCAGAGGAGGAAGATGGGTCCACACAGGGGCCTGGGGCCTGGAGACGGAGGGGCTAGTGCAGGGGCATGAGGTATTTCCGGCCCCGCCCGCCTCTTGGCCAGCTGCGCTGTCCGGCGCTGCCTCCCTTTCCTCCTGTTCCTCTGGGCCTTAGCTAGCACTACTGTGGGCTGCCCAGGACCTGCAGCAGGAGGCTGTCCCCGCTGAGGCAGAGGCTTCCACGGACCCAGATAGTGCAGCCCCCAACCGCGGCATCAAGCCCCCACATCGAAGAGCCAACTCTTGGGGACCCAAAGATGTCAGGTCCCCATACTCTGAGGAACCAGGACACAGCCCAGTGCCTGACACCACAGAGTAAGGCAGCCCTTCAGGTGAGGGCCTGGGCCCCGAGGGATGGCAGCCACCACTGCCTGGGCAAACGCACCTGGGGCTGAACTTGGCGCCCGGCACTGTGAGGACGCCAGCACCAGTGGGCACTCAGGAGAAATGCCAGTTCTGGCCCAAATTTGGTGACCTGGGTCAGAGGGACCTTTCAGAATGACTTGTTCCCGTCAGCAGATACCGTCAAACATGCCTGGCTCCGAGAGGGGCTGGGTGCCCGTGTGCCTGTATCCTCCTGGGGCCAGCACGTCTCAGAGGGCGTCCCTGTGGCCCCCGGGTCAGGGCACGGGGCTGAGGCACCTGGAGCTATCGTTGGCATGTGGTGGTTGTGCAAATGAGCCCTTAGGGGAGGCGCTCCATGGCCGAGCACAGCGTCCTGGTGGTGGATCCAAGCAGGGCCGTCAACCGTCCTCCTCCCCAGAAAGCAACAACCCCTCCGCTGGGGGCAGGGGTGCTGCTCCCCGACTTCCAGGCGACTGGGTGACAAGTCCATGGGATGTCCAAAGGGCAGGGTCCACCCCGGGGCCACTGGCTTCTTCCTCTCATGTCTTCTCAGGGCTGCTGTGAGATCCTGCAGAGAGGAACTTGTTCCTGGCAGCCCTGGGCCAGGGAGGATCAGCGACCCTGGAGAGTCCTAGGCAAAGCTGCCAGCCCCCAGGGTCTTCCAGGAAGAGACTCAACGGCTTCGTGGGGTCTGCCCTGGTAGGTGACAGGAGGGAGCGGAGGGAGTCAGTGGGCGTCACTGGGCGGCCAGGGCAACTGCCTGGGGCCCTCAGGGTGACTCCGTGGTGAGTGAGGTTTTTGGAGGACAACTGGTCATCACACAGACACGTTAGGAGCTGCTGGTCACTACAGCACACACAGATTAGTCATGGTTATGAACAACGTCCCCAGGGAGGCCGGGGTGTCAGTCAGGCCAGCTGAAGATGGGATGTGCCCACTTAGCTGCCCAGTCTCCGGGCCAGCCCTGCTGGGGCAGTGTGGGAGGGAGGGCTGGCGGAGGCGGCAGCCCCTGCCGTCAGTAGTCTGGGCGGTGGTGTTCTCCCCGCAGGTGGCCGCCGGCTCCTCAGGACTGCGGGATCTGCTGACACCTGGTGGGGCTGGGTGGGAGCCTGGCGGCTGCGCTCTGCTCTGTGCGGAAGCTGTACTCATACTGCAGGGGCGGGTGGGGACAGAGAGACACAGTCAGTCCATGGGACACCAGGGAAACCCCTCCACAGCCTCAGATCAAGATCAGGCAGAGGCCTGGGCTGCCTCGTGGGGCATCTTGACATAGCGCAGCTGGCCAGGCCGGTGCCAGCCAGAGCCTGCCCTCTGTTGGCCCTCGTGGGCCCCTGAACTGTGCGTGTGACATGTGTGCGTGGACACGCCTGCGGGGGTGACAGGCTCCTGTGGTGATGACTGGTACCCTCCACAGTCTCTGCCTGCTCCCTGTGAGGCCAGGCTTGGCACCAGCAGTGTGTAAAACCACGGTGCCACCCACCTGCCAGACCCGTGCTGAGTGTCATGGCCTCCTGCCCAGCAGGACAGTTTTCGTACCCCTGCTGGTAAGGGCAGATTCTCAACCCCAAACCTGGCTGAGGCCAGTCTCAGCTGCCAGGCTCTGGGGACCCCTGATATGCTGGCTCCGCTGAAGCAAGGACCAATACCAGGTGGTGCCCAGGGTCATGGGAGGGGCCTCCACTGCTGTCCCTGGCACCATCCACACCCTCCCCATGCCTTCCTCACAGAGTCCTCAGAGACACCCCTGCTGAGGACTCCTGACAGGCCACAGCGGGGCCAGGGCAGCTGCCCGGGGAGGGGACCTTCCTTTATGGCTCAGCCCTGCTGCTCCCCTGTCTGGGGGCAGGAGTTAAGCCTCATGCCAGAGACCCCAGCTCACCTAACCGACCCTGGCTCACCAAAATGCGTTCCAAGTCTGATAGAAATTTAGAGAAGGGGTAAGTACCTCTGAGGGGGCTGGGAGCACCCACCTAGAGGCCAGGTGAGGTCTCGGTGCCCAAACATGAGGCAGGGCACGTGGGCAGAGCAGGCACGGGGCAGAGCAGCCA
This sequence comes from Pongo pygmaeus, assembly GCF_028885625.2. Lineage (NCBI taxonomy): Eukaryota > Metazoa > Chordata > Mammalia > Primates > Hominidae > Pongo > Pongo pygmaeus. Next base: position 117,185,864 of record NC_072386.2, on the reverse strand, counting down.
CAGAAATGGGCTGGCAGCTGCCTGGCCAGACACAGGTGTGAGGCGTTGGGGCTGGGTGGGGTATGGGGAATGGCCTGGAACCCTACGTCAAGGCAGCCTTGTGGTCACACGGATTTTAGGAAGCAGGAGCTTAGATTAGATCAGTGGTTTTCAAGCATTTTAAGTATTTAAAAAGTTTTAGCAGTAGAATTGTCGTAAGAAGGGCTCCCCTGCAGAGAGCAGATGGAAGTGGAGCTGCCCTATGGGTGAGCTGACCATGAGCTGCAGCCCCTTGGGGGACACCTGTACATGGGCAGGCCAGGAAGGGAGGCCCTCAGGAACACGGCAGGGGTCACACCGCCCCAGCAGGAGGCCGAGCACTGCACCCAGCCCCAGGGAGGGCCCTGGGGTGCCCACGCCCTGCCCACCAGCAGGCGGCCTTCGAGGCCCGCCCAGCCCTCCCTGCTGCCCAGAGCGAGCCGCCCAGAGCAAGGAGCCCTCCCAAGAGCCCTGATGAGTGAGGGCCACAGGGCTGAGCCTTCAGGGGCAGAGTGGGGCCCAAAAGCCCTCCACCCATGAAGGAGCACGGGAGGCCTTTTTCCCTTAAAGTGGAAAACTGGTGGGGAGGCTGTGGCAGCCAGCAAGTAATAGCCCAGCACCGCGTCCATGACCACAGACTAGTGCCACGGCCACGGCCAAAGCCCAGCACTATGTCCACGGCTGCCACTGCTCCACGGTCCCCAGGCTGACCCGGGACAGATGGACAGACCCGGGTCTCAGCTGGGGCTGAGGCTGGCTCTGTCCCCGTGTGCACGGTGCGCTGAGCAGACGCATGGCCCCCGAGCCGAAGGGAGCCCTGTTCACAGCATCTGCTGCCTGGCAGGGTGCAGAGGTAAAGACCCGAGGCTGCAGGGCGACTCAGGCAGGCTCCTCTCCTGCCCTCAGTGAACTCATGTCTCAGGTGGGGTGATGCGCCCACGTCCAGGCCTGCCCAGAGTATGGAATGACTCACGGCAGCTCAGGGCCCGCAGCACCCTAGCACTAAGCAAGCGATCACTGAACATCTGGCTGCTCCAGAGAACACACCATGCAGTCCCAGCTCTCTCACTCCAGCCCCCTCATTTTCCTGCTCGCCAACCACCAGGCACAGGCCGCGGTCAGGAGACTCCGGCTCCGGAGGCTGAGGAGGGGGGCTGCGCCAAAGGCTGGGAGGACACTGCCACCTGGTGGCCGCCTGGGCACATGCACGGCAGGGAACAGCGGCAAATTCATTCCCTGGCTGGCTTCATCAGCCCTCACTGACATCCGCCCTGCGCGGGGCTCCCAGGGTAGCAGAGGAGGGGGCGGGCATGTCCAGCACACCCCAGCATGAAGGCCACCTCCAAAGGCACATGCACGGGGCGTGGGGACCACCGGAGAGGGCAAGGAGGGCTTCGCGGGCAGGGGGCATTCACATCTTGAAAGCAGATTCGGGGCCTGACTGGGGAAGGGCATTGACAGCACCCAGGGCAATAGGTGCCAAGGTGCAGAGGAGAGCGCCACGGGCACACATGCCTGCGGGGATAGCGGGGCTGAGGGCCTACGGCGTGGATAGTTAGGCCATCAGCCCCAGCTCCGGAGAGAACATGCAGCAGGCTTTTCAACCCTGAACGCACACCAATCCCCGGGGGGTCCCGGTCAAATGCAGATTCTGACTGGGTAGGTCTGGGGCCAGGCCTGAGAATCTGCATTTCAAATAGCTCCCAGGTAACCCCATGCTGCTGGTCTGGGGACCAGTTTAGATAATTCTACGACCCAGTCACTGGGACCTGGGAATGGGTGTGGACACGGATGGGCAGAGAGGGAAGGGCCAGAGACCACATGCTGTGCAGAGAGGAGCTGGGGAAGGACTGGCGGTGGGAGGAGGGGTGAGGAGAACTGGGGGAGGGGGTGGGACATGGCTTGGAGGCGCTCCACTTTGGATGCTCCAAGGCCATGCCAGGGAGATGCCTGCAAAGGTGAATCGTCTCAGATGATGGAGAAAGCCCAGAGCCAGGTTCCTGCAGGGCAGTGGAGGCGCTGGGGAGGCGTCCTGGGCCGCGCCCTTCTGCTCCTTCAGTAGGCCTTGCTGTATCTACCGGGCCGGGTTCCTGGGGGTGGCAGGGTGTGCTGAGGGCTGGCCGGCTAGAGAGAGCAGGTTAAAAGCGGTTGCAGCCCCAGCCCGAGTGTCCACAGCCAGAGGACCTAAGCTCGGGCCTGGCGGGGGCTTCTGGATGGTGAGCGGAGGAGCAGGACGCTTCCACGCCTGTGTGAGCAACTGGCTGATTGGGCAGACGGGCTGTCGTGGGGACCCTGTGCCACTGTCCCAGTCTCTGAGGCCAGGAGTGGGGACAGGGTCACGGGGAGGGCATGGCTGGGCTGAGCTCCTATCTCCCGGCCCGTTGGCTGGGGGATGGCGGAGAAGGCGCCCCTTCCTGCCGGTTCCCGCGAGGGCGCACAGATTGCGCCCCCACCCTCTCTCCCTCGGGATTTTTTCCCTTTTTAGGTTATCTTGGCTGGAGAAAAGCGCCACCCACCCCCCCTTCTTGTTTTCCCTAACTCCCCAAATGAAATTTCAACATATGTCCCGCGACATAATCCCCTCTGGCTGCGGCCGCCTTCCCGCAGACGCGGTCCCTGCCCGCTCCTCCCGCCGTGTTTACCCAGGAGACGGGGCCGCTTCTGGAAGCCCTTTCACTCCCTTGGGCAAACAGCGAGTACCTTTGAAGGTGGATTTGGGCCCGGATCTGTTTACTCAAGACATTAGTCTCCTGTATAAGGAAAACCTGCACTCGCGAACAAACAGCAAATCCTTTTTGAATTAAAAAAATTTTCAATTAAAAAGCATTTGGTCCGCACAGCCCGGTCCAGCTGCGCAGCGCCGGGCCTGCGCCCTCTGGTGGGCACAGGCCACCACTGCAGCAGCTGGGCAGCTCGGGCCTGGGGCCTTTCTCGGGAAAGAGATGTAACTGTCAGGGGTTCTGCCAGGGGTCCTGGAGGCTCTGCCAGGGGTCCCGGGGACCCTGCCACTGATGGAAGCAGGCGTCTCAGGCCACGGTGCGAGAGTCTCAGCTTCTAAAAGCCTTTCTCATGGCGAGGCCAGTGTCCTGCGATAGAAGGTGCCAACTGCAGCTTCCAGCAGCACCTGGGAGGCAAAGTCACTTCAGCCCCAGCTTCGAGGCAAAGAGGGGGCAATAGAACCTACTGGTCTACTCACAACTAGGACGATTCGTGTGCAAGTGCCTTGAGAGTGAAAATAATTAGCCCTGGTTATGCAGCAGAACCAATGGCTTTAACCACAGTGATGCATGGCCCCCACCTGTGGTTGGTAGGAGTTGTCCTGGTTTAACCGGCACGGGGACATCAGCATTTTTTGAAAACACTCAGATGATTTCAGTATTAATTGCACTAATCACCAGAGGGGAAGGCAAGTGCACTGCCCCTCCAGCCTCCTCCCTCCTTCCCACACCAGGTCTCATACTGAACACTCTAGAGGGCTCCAGACGAGAAAAGGCAGTAAGGGGCTGTTCCCAGCACCCGAGCTTTGCAGAGGAGGAAAGTGAAGCCCAAGAAAGGATCTGACTTCCTGAGGTCCCAGAGTGAGCTGGGCAATGCTGGACGAGGCCTGGGCCCAGAGAGGCACAGGGGGCAGGTGCTGGGCTGGCTGGGAAACCTGCATTAGGGCAGGCATTGGCACCTACCTCTCCTGGGGTGCAACTCCAGCATGGGGGCCAGACCGACAGACATGAACTAGTGAGCTCACGGGTGAATCATGGTAGGGCCTGGAATGGTGTAGTCCAGAGGGCAGGGGCTGGGCCAGGCCAGGTGAGGACAGGTGGGAGGGAACCAAAGGGGCCAAGGCTGGGGCCAACGAGAAGAGTCTGGTGCAGGGGTGGACAGACACTGATGGGTGGGCTTGGGCAGGTGGATGGGCCTGGCCCTAGCACAGGCAGGGAGAGGTGGGGGAGATTCTGCACAGCAGCCCCACCTGTCTGCTTCTCCAAGTCCCCCGGCTCAGCACTCCAGTCATCCCCCTCCATCTCAGGCGCTCCCATGGCCTCGGCTATGATACAGGCTCTTCCTGTTTCTAAAATCCTAAAGCCTCAGCTTCCTCACATGAGGGGCGCCACATCCTCATCTGTTTCCTGAAGATGAGGAATGCAGCCCCGGCTTCTGAAATGCTGTGGGAGGAGAGAGGCAGGGCCCAGCACAGTGCCCACGTCACATGGCGAGGCCTGAAGCGCTGCAATCCCGGGAAGGGCCTTCAGGGCCCCACAGCCCCATCCTGCAGGCCTCTTCTGCGAGATGAGGGTGGGCCGTCCACTGCTTTCTAAGCCATATTCCGGGGCCCCTCCCCAGGCAGTACTTCAGTGGGTGTGGGCGTTTCGACAAGGACCCCAAGTGACTCTGAGCAACTGTTTGGTTTGGAAACCCTGCACGTCTTCTGTGGGGCCGGCTGAAGTCCTTGCTTCCTACTTGGGCCATGGTTCTAGAGACATTGAAGAGGCTGCATACCCGGCGGGAAGCCCCAGCTCCAGAAAGCGCGAGAAAGTGCTTCACCGGGAGGAAGGTTGTTCACGAGCAGGCGGGCCTTGGGGTTAGGGGGAAGCCAGGATGCCCACCTCATGCCCCGGAGATGAGGTGGATTCCTTGTTCAATGCTCTCTTTGAGAGCAAGGCCCTATAGCTGGGCCTGGAGCTCAGGGCTATGACCCCTGTGGTTAGGAGTGGGGAGCCGAGTAGTCTGGCAGGACAGAACCTCCTTGCCACTACTGGGGAGTGAGCCGAGGTCCCATGAGGCTGCACCACCTGACCAAGGCCTCGGGGTCAGGGCACAGCTGGGAGAGGCCTTCAATGACCACACTGCAGGGTGTGGGCAGAGGGGTGGGTGAGGGCTCCCGCAGACCCTTTAGGAAGCCACTTCTGTTTTCCTAACAACAGCCTGCCCAGATGGTTCATGAGCTCTAACCTGGGAGCTGCAACCCAGGAGCAGGCAGCCCCAGATCCAGCTGCGGGGGTTCTCACCCTAAACCAGGGGGTGCAATAAGGGCCCCACTGGCTCCATGTGGTTCTAGGGCCCCCCACTTCCAGCCAGTTCAGCCCCTGCTCCCTGGAGCCAAGAGCTCCAGAAGCAGAAGCCTGTGTGTCTGGGCACTGCTGTGTCCTCACTGCCCAGCACAGCACCCAGCCCGGGTCACTGAATAAATGCATGGCCATCTGCCAGTCCAGTCCCTTCCCGTCTACTAGTCTGCATCCCAGTCATTCTGTCAATCCTCATTGGTACCCAGCCCCTCCTGTCTTCTCCAAGCCTGGGTCTCCCACCGGGTGATGACAATGCTGAGGGTCTGTCTCTGAGGGACACCCTGCCCTAGGCTGCCTGTCCCCTGGGCTCAGGGCCTGGAGAGCGCCCTCACCTTCAGGGCACCCTATCTATCTCACAAAGCACCTTCCACCCAGGATCTGGCCTGCATCCAGGAGCAGGGCAAGTGACTCCTAGCTCCCCACCCTGATGCAGAGCCCTGAGCCCCACATCCTGGGGAGAGGTCTTTCCCCTGCCTGGTTCCCTCTCCTCTCCCAGGCAGTTCTGTCAGGAACACTCTTCCTCCCTCAAGTGGCAAAGTCCTACGTGTCCTTAAGGACCACTAAAGGGGCACTTGCTCTGGGGAGCGTGTTCCTTCCCCGGGGAGAACGGACCACAACACCACTTTCTATACCCTCCTCATGCTCAGGGCAGCTGTGGAGCCTCAGCTGTAGCTCCAGAGCCCTGTAGAGATCACAGCCTAGAATGAATGCAGGAATGAGTGAACAGTGGGTGGGTAGCAGTGGGTGAGTGGGTGAGTAGATGACTGGGTGGGTATGGATGGATGGGTGGATAGGTAGGTGGATGAGTGGATGGGTTAATATGTGGATGGGTGGGTGGGGCGGTGGATGGATGGATGGATGGGTAGGTGGATGGATGAGTAGATGGATGGATGGTTGGGTAAGTGGGTGGATGGATGGGTGGGTGGACAAGTCGATGGTGAGTGAAGAGACACATCAGACTCTGGGCATAGCTCAATGCAAAGGAGAGAAAGCAGCTAGCTTAGGGGCTCAGTTCTTGGGCAGGTAGAAGGTCATCCTCGTTTCTAGTCCTTGTGGCAGCAGCACTGTGCCTGCACAGCCCTGGGGCCTCTGGGCATGACTGAGTGACAGCCCATCCCATGGTACAGCAACTCATGCACGTCAAGTACCAAGCCCAGGGTCCATCCACAGCAGCACGTCACGCCTGTGGATGATGAAACTGAGTCCTAGTGATTTGGTCTGTTTCTCTATGCAGACAGTGTACAAGCTGCAGGTTCACACAGTGCTGGCCTGTGCGGTGTTTCACAATAGTCATAAACACTGAAAAGTGGAAAGACTTTGCATAGGATGCCAATATTTATCTAGATGTTATTGAAAAAAACATAGGGAGATACGACAATTCCAGACTCTCATTCTCACTCAGTAAACCCTCAGTCTCACAGGTGGGTGGTGGGTGGAGGTGGCCTCCTTTCCAGAGGCCTGTGCTCTCGTTTGCCACAGTCCCCCGCACTCTCTACACGGTGCCCAGCTGGGAAGAGTGTCCACTGCCATCTCACCACAGTGACTGGGTCTTGTGTGTGCATGTATAGGATGATACAGGCAGAGCAAGCAAGAAAGCAAAACGTTTCTCCTACCTGTGACTATTAAAAGTAGGAAAGTGAAAGAGAAAACTATGTATTTCCAAAAAAAAAAAAAAATGGGAGAAAGCACATTTTGTGGTGGAAATGAAGACGGCTGCATGACAAAGACAAAACCATGCCTCGCTCTCGCCTCGCTCTCCCCAACCCTTTGCTCCCTGTGGCACCTGCGTGTCCAGCTGTGCTGCTCTGGGTGGAGGCTCTGGGCAGGGCTGTGCACCGTCAGATGCCCTGGCCACTAAATAAATGCTATTTCCCTTTTCTTCTCTTTTTTTTTTTTTTTTTTTTTTGAGACAGGATCTCACTCTGTTACCCAGGCTGGAGTGCGGTGGCTCGATCTCAGCTTACTGCAGCCTTGACCTCCTGGGCTCAAGTGATCCTCACACCTTGGCCTCCCCAGTAGCTGGGACTACAGGCATGCACCACCACACCTGGCTAATTTGTGTATTTTTTGTAGAGATGGGGTTTTACCATGTTGTCCAGACTGATCTCAAACTTGTGGGCTCCAGCAATCCACCCATCTTGGTCTGGCAAAGGGCTGGGATTACAGGTGTGAGCCACCAGGCCCGGCCTAAATGCTATTTCAGTGTCTGCAAACAACCCTGGGGGGTGCCCTGGTCATTGAGTCAGCATTTTAGAATTCACCTGAATACCACCTAAAAAGTGAGTCTTTGTATTTCTCCTCTTCTAGATTGTAGAAGGGATTTAAAACCACACTGATTGCCAGCACTGGTTACTGGGTGGAAAATGAGAGCCGTGAGGTGCTCTGGAAAGGTACCCTCCCCACCCTTTGTCTTGATGCTTATTTTTACATACATGCCAGGTAGCTTTCCACTTGTTCATCTTTGTAGGCATTACTATACCTAAAACTAGAGGTGCAAGTTTCCAGAGACCATAAGAAAACGGTAGGAAAATCCTCCTCTGAAGGACGTGCAAAAGGCGAGATGTTCACCTTGACTTCAATTCTGCATGAGCGGGTATGACTCATGGCGGTAACCAGGGCAGGTGGTCCTGCCTGGCAAACATAATCTCTGCTTCACTTTATTTCTGCAAGCTCAGCCTGGTTCTCTTATTCATATGATGAATGCCTTGGGCCACCACGGGAACAAGCTGTGTGGTGGTGGTGGCTGCTAGGACATCGGCTGCCGAGAAGACCCAAAAGGGCAGTGGGGAAGGGGGCCTCCAAGACTCTTGGAATTAGGAACTCTATTAATACAATCCACCATATTAATATGCTTGGGGAGAAAAAATATGATCATCTCAATGGATGATTAAAAGATATTTGTCAAAAGCCACCATCCATTTCTGATAAAAAACATTTAGGAAAACAGAAATAGATGGCTAACACTTTAACATAAAAAAAAAAAAAAAGAGAGACAATGTCTATAAATGGCAAGTCAAAACGCAGCACTATGGGTTAATATTGAAACTACAAACTTCCATTTAAAATACGGATGACATAAGGAGGCCTAGGGACCTGCAAGTCCCTGCCGAGGTGTCGGACAATGGCACACAGGAAGAGGAACAACCTTGCCAGGATGGAGGCCTCAGCATTCACAGGCGATGTAACTGCCTGCTTGGGGAACCGATGAAACGCAGCTGGAAAGTCATCAGAAACAGTAAAAGAAGCCAGAGGGATATCTAGCTCCAGAAATATTACACAAAAGTCAATGGTTGCTTTACATAAAAGTGGCAGAAAATAGAATGAGAAAAAAGATCTCGTTCACAAGAACCACAAAGAAAGAAAGCATCTAGGAACGACCTAAAGAGAAAGGACCAAGACCTGGGCTTACAAGAGGCATCCCTTGTTTCTGGATGGAGAGACGCTTGATCTAAGATTCCGATTAGTATTCTATTCAACCATGTGCTCAATGCAGTTCAATAAAAATCGAGAGTGGGCTTTTTGGAACTTCCTTCCCCCCCAAGATTCTAAAGTTCAACTGGGAGAATAGTCCTGTGAATAAAATTAGTAAAGTTCTGGGGGAAAAAAAGAGAGAACTAACCCTACCATATATTAAAACTTACTATAAAGTGATAAGATTCAGAATAGTGTGGTACTAATATAAAAACAAAATAACAGAGCAGAACGGAATCAAGAAAAACGTCCACTGGTCCACTTATATATGATAAAAATGGCATTTAAGAGTCAAAGAAAGATCGCCAATATTAAGAAAACTGGCTAATGTTTTAGGGTAAAATAAAGCTGTCTGTAGTTCTTACCTTCTAATAAATTTCAGATGGATTAAGTAGTTGAAAAGTATTTAATACTTTAATATATAAAATAATAAGGGAAAATAGGGGTGAATGTTTTCATAATCTAACTATGACACAAAGCCCAAATAAACAAAGAGAAAATTGCCCACGAACATTTTAGAACACATCATTTACAAGGTGAAAAGACACTGATTAAAGTGTGTGTATTTGAACTTATAGAGAAAAGTTTACTCTCTTTAAAACATAAAGAGCTCTTTAAAATCAATGCAAAAGCTACAGAAGCTGATAGAAAACAACTGAGCAGAGAGCAAGCAGAAGACGCTCACGTGAGAACACGGTGGCTCATAAGCATCTGAAAAGTTGTTCAACTTGAAGAGTGGTCAAATTTTTTTTTTGTTTTGTTTTAAGAGACAGGGTCTCTCTCTGTCACCCAGGCTGGAGTGCAGTGGCACAATCATAGCTCACTGCAGCCTCAACTTCCTGGGCTCAAGTGATCCTCCCACATCAGCCTCCTCCTGAGCAGCTGGGAAGAAAGGCATGAGCCACTGTGTCTGGATAACTTTTTTATTTTAGTAGTGATGGGGTCGTGCTATGTTGTCCAGGCTAGTTTCAAACTCCTGGGCCCAAGTGATCCTCCCACCTTGGCCTCCCAAAGTGTGAGGATTACAGGCGTGAGCCACTGCACCTGGCCAAAATAAGCAAAGATTATTAATTAAATGGAGGGGCACATTAAGGTCCCAGTGAGTCTTAGCTAGAATAAGGATGCGAGGAAAGGTCCCCTTAGGCACACTGGTGGAACTTCCAATAGCCCCGCCCTGTTCAAAAGGCAAATGGTAACATACATCCTTTTCCAGGGAAAGACCCAGGGGAGCCAGGCAACATGTACAAGGAAATCTATTGCAGCGGTGTAATAGTGAATAATTGGAAGCACCTCAAAAGTCAGTCAATAGTGGATTGGTTAGATAAATTATGGCATAATCATAAAAGGGAACAACACATAGTCATTAAAAAGGGTAAGGCTGATCTGTAAAAGAACATGCGAAGACGTGTAAGACATACTAGATAGCACAGAGGCAGGTCGCAGCCAGCGGTACTTCATGAGCCTGCTGAACGTGTGTGGGTGTGTGTGTGCACGTGCCGCAGGAGTGGACGGAGGGGGAGGTACACCTTTTACATGTTCCTGTAATGTTTGCATTTTTATAAACATGGACAACCTTGGTACTCAGGAAACACTAAGTATTTAAAAAATCAATTTTGATCGGTAGGGGAGCTGCTTAGAATGATAAACTGCCCAAAAGAACCTCAACAATTTATGGGAAGATAATTAATCTTGTCCGTGGCATAAAACTGATTCCTGCGCTGTGGTCAGATGCTTGTAGAGTCTAGGAAGCAGTGGTCCCAAGCTATATCCTGTATTTGAAAAGAAGCCTCAGACTTCTCTCACGATTTCTGCAAGGCATCTACTTTACTAATTCGTTAGGTTTCTTTGTTTTGGGCTGGAATTAGCTCAGTGTGACAGCTCTGTAGGAATTTGGGTGATAGTTTTGTGTCTTTTAGCAATATATTAAAGGGAGCACAATAGGTTGGTTTCTTTTTATTTATCTAACTTTTAATATCTGAAGTAGGCAGATTTATTTCCCCAAACATTTCAGCTTCCTAACTGAAAAATAAAGAAATAACAAGGATTCTGGGCAGTGAAATGTTGAATCTCATAGGCAGAGAAAAGGCACCTTATTTCCTGCTGCAGTTTAAGATCCTACCACTAGATGGTGGAAAAGGACCGCACATTTTTCAAGCTGCACCAGTTCGCGCCACAAAATTCTTCAACATTTAATAAGCACCAGGAAAGCTTTCCAAAAGTAGAAAGAATGAACAATTGTGCGGGAATAGGAATATTTTGCTTTTATAAAATTGGGACGCTGCCATTTCATTATTGATACAAAAATCTGCTTCACTTTATTCCTGCGGGACATAGGTCCCAAATCTATGCTAACCTCGTATATTTGAAGAGACCCGCAGAAGCCCACGCAATGCGGACATCTAAAAGTTGAATTCAAAAATCCTTTTTACCTCATGCTGCCAAATGCATTTTCATTAATTTCACCTCAGTGTCGTGACGTAAATGCTAGTGGAATCGGCCCCAAGCTAAATAAGCAATAAGCCCCATTTTTCAACGCACAAACACATAAAGATGTCAGCTCAAACTGTTTACTAATTAACACTTAAAAAGACACAAATTAGATATGCGTGGCTAAGAGCAATTATAATCAAGACGAATTTCTCTAGTCATTTGGGAACTGAAAAAAATGCCTAATTGCTGGAACCAATGTTTTAAAAACTGAAATCACGCCAGTTAGCAAATATGTTCATTTAAAGAACATTCCACGTGACTACACTCTTGAGGACTGACTACAAACATGAGAACAAGGAAAATATTTAGGTATAAAATTAAAATTGTAAGCTCCCTTAGATTTATAACTTCTTCATTAAATATGTCTGCAAATAGCAGCCCATAAAAACCTGCAGCAATTAAGTGGTTAAATGAACTGCCTCCCTTGTCAATTTTAAGGGGGTGATTAATATTAGAGCATCCCTTTACTAATTAGACCCTCCCTCATCTTTCGGCTTTAAAGTCGAATGAAAATGGAGGCTGTTGCTCCGCCAGGAGCGCGGCAGGCTAATGAGTGCTTCCTCTGCTGCGGTTTTGACGGTGGCACCCCTGGAAGGGAACGGGGAGCACTGTGGTTTCTGCTGAGGTTGGCAGCTGGTAGAAATGGCTCCGCATGGAGCTGGAAGTCGCTCCGGACTTCTCCACTGCCCGGTGCCCTGTCATTTCAGGAATGGTCCACTCCTGTTCTCACAAGGCTTGCGGGTAGTTACGCATGCAGCATGAAACCTACACCCAAGGCTGCTGCCTCCTGGGCGGGATGGTGAGGTCTTCCACGGATGCCAGGGCGGGACTGTGGGTGGGGAGGGAGGATACACAGGTAACCAAGACATGAGGATTATTTTAGAAGCTGCTGCCTGGACTGCAGAGCCAGGCAGCTCCCACCCTGGTTGCGATGGGGAATCCATCAGCTGGAGAAATGGGGCAACTGCTTACCAGGGAAATAAAGAGCGGCAGAAACAGAGAATATTTATACACCCATCTCCTCACGCCCAGAGAAGATGCTTCATCATGGGCGCTGGCTGCGAAATTACACTTTCCAGGCTCCAGGACACAGACAGCCTTTTGTCTGGAGAACCGTAAGGGCTTCACTGGGACAACAGCCCCACCGGGTCACCCACTGCCCTCCTGCAGAGCCAAACTGGAGGGGAGGGGACGAGGCATGGACAGGTGGGGCCGGGACCAGAAAACTGCCCACGGTGGCCACGAGGCTGCCACTGACCAGCCCCTGGTCACCTCCCTGGCTGAGGGACGATGAGGTAAAAATTCACTTCCTCATGCCTGGGACTCATGTATGCGGGCCCTGGGAGGACGGCAAAGCCCCTGCTCTGGATGCGAGGTGACGGAGGTGGCAGGAGCACTTGGCTGCTGGAAGATGGCCAGGCAGAAGGCCACTGCTCTGTCATGGGGAGCCAGCAGGGTGACGGCATTTGAGTTGGAATTTCTCTATGAATCACGGCTTCCTTCACTTTGAGCCACCCATGCCATCACAGAGCACGTCCGAATCATGAGAGGTTTTCTGTCTTTCCAAAGATCCTTTTCTTCAAAATTTGCTCAATGGCGCATACATTGATTCTAACTTTAAAACATGACTGTCCTTGGGCGTTTTTCGTGAAATTTCACCCAAGTGCATCAGGTACCACGACTCCTGAGGAGAACCCGGTGAAGAGCAGGGCAGCCACCTCTAACCATGCTCCACCAGCTGCCAGGTGCCCTGACCGCCGCGCCGTGCCACGCGCTGGGCTGGGATGAGCAGGCCTGTGCTCCACTTTGGGGTGAGAGGGCCTGGGAACATGCCCCAGAGCCAAACCTATACGACAAATTTGTCCCCTACCCCAGGCATCCACACTGGGAGGCTGTGTCCTGTCCGTTGCCTACACACAGCCCATGAGGGTCCCTGCAGACACCGGCATCTGAATGGGCTCATTCCCCTTCCAGTTCTCCAGGGCAGCCTGGCTGTCCAGGCCCAGCAGCGCATGCTCCCTGGGGCTCCTCAGGATGCTGGGGCCTGAGGGACACCCACCCACAACCAGGTGACACCCTGTTTGTCAATCAGTGCTGGGCAGCTCCTGGGCCAGGCCATCTGTGTCCTTGTGGGGGTGGAGGCAGCTCTGCTTGGCTGGCTCTGGGGAGCTCCCTGTGGCTGCCCACGTCCCTAACCTCCATGCTCAGGGTGCACAGGGTCATGGGGTTTGTTGGAGGGTGACCGTCCCTGAAGCCGAATGGTGGCAACTGTGCTTGGGCTTCAATTCAGAAACATCCCTCAGGCAGGGCATGGTGAGGACAGTTAACGCTGGCAGGAGGGACACTGGCTGCAGTTCTGGAAGGACAGAACAGTGCTGCCTCAGGGCTCATATTTCTATTTCCCTTCAAGTTGGGACCACTCTTTAGTAGATGAAGACGGTCATGTATTCAGCCAGGGTCACACTCAGCCCCCTGTTCAGCTCTGGGTTGCTGCTGTGGGAATCTGGCCAGTCACTTAACTTCTTGAGTCCAGACTTCTGTAAATGGGTGGACCCCACTTCCTCCCACAGGGTGCAGAGGGATCATGAAGGGAAGCACCTGCCCAGTACAGAGCAGCCTCTCCCTGGATGCCACGCTCACCACCCTGTCTGGGAATCCTGGGCAAGCCTGGGGAGCTGTTCTGGACGAGCGGGAGGCACAGTCAAAGGTCTGTGCCCCTGAACCTGAAAGCAGTCTCCCACTTGTATTTACTCTACTCTTTTTTTTTTTTTTTGGTTTAATGGTATAAAACACAAAGGTTTACATTGAGCAAAGCAAATTTCTGAGCAGAGACTTCTCCACTCCCATGCCTCTCACTAAGAGCAGCCAGGCCTGTTATAAATGGAAGGCACCAAATCAAACTCATCCCGACCCAGGGAACAGCCCACTCCAGGGCCAAACCTGCAGAGTCCAAGAGTGACAGCCAGTCGCTCTGGCTCCAGGCACCACTTCTCCTTGAACCCCCAACTCCCACGAGCAATGCCGAGTTCAGTGGCTAAAAGAAGCAACTTCAGGTTTATTTATGGAGAAAAGCCTTTGCCACGGCTGCGGAAGGAGCCCATTGGCCGGAGTGTGTGGACTTCAACGTTACGCGAATGGCTGGTATAAGGAACTTTTAAATCCTCAGGTTAAATGAAAAACTCTGTGGTACTCTCCACTGCAGTGATACTTGTTATGGTTTTCTACCCTGTTTAAGGTTCTAACCTCTCCCCATTCCCCCACATTTATTTACATCGACTTTAATTTACTTCAATAGCAAATACAGACCTGTTTTGTTATTTTTTTTTTTTGAGACGGAGTCTCGCCCTGTCGCCCAGGCTGGATTGCAATGGTGCGATCTCGGCTCACTGCAGCCTCCGTCTCCTGGGCTCAAGTGATTCTCCTGCTTCAGCCTCCTGAGTAGCTGGGACTACAGGTGTGCTCCACCACACCTGGCTATTTTTTTGTGTGTTTTTAGTAGAGACAAAGTTTTACCATGTCGACCGGGCTGGTCTCAAACTCCTGACCTCAGGTGATCTGCTTGCCTCAGCCTTCCAAAGTGCTGGGATTACAGGCATAAGCCACCACACCTGGCCCAGACCTGTTTTTTTTTTTAACCCGTCACTAAAACCAAGAAATACAGGTGGCCTTGGTCCACAGGGATGAAGCTTTCAGCCCCAGCAACAGAGCAGCGGGACAGCGGAATGGGTGGGACTGTGCCGACTCACGCCCTTCTCTGTGGATAAGGAGAACGGTAATGATGGTGACAGTGGTGGCTGTGGTAACGGTGACAGCCAGCAGCACTGAGGCAGGCACTGGTCCAGGCCATTCACTGGACCTTTGCAGTTAAACCCACATAGACTCTGGACTAAGCACTATTATTATATACTGATTGTGCAGAAAAAGAAATGCTGGCTCAGAAAAGTCAGTGGAAGATCTGAGATTCTAGCCAGGCACTGACTCCAGGGTGTGCCCCCACCCCCTGGCTCTGCACCTCCTGGGGGTGGCCACACTGTGACTCGGAGCACCCGACATTGAGACACTACATTGTAATGAATCACAGATTTCAGTCCTTAGAGTGGGGAAGAGAATAAGGTTTGCAGGGTTCCCACCACACACCCTGGACCCCACATTGGGACCCTCACCCACTTCACCCCACTCCAGTACCTCAAAGGCCCACCCAGGGTCAGGAACTAGACTGACTGGCCTCCCAGGCCCCATTGTCCCCACCAGCCTAGAGAGCCCCCTTGGAAGGACACAGAGCTACCACTTTCCGTCACAGTGGAAAGGATTTGGAGCACGACACACTGGGTCTCCATCTTGTCTTGGGCCAGTTACTCCACCTCTCGGAGTCTCCATTTCTCACCATGACACAGGGAGGAATGAGGCCTGGGGTAGGAACCAGTGATCATGTATGGAAAGCCTCAGGCCCCAGGCTGAGCACACAGCAGGTGCTTAAACGGTGCCACTGTTAGGCCCACAGGCAGGCTGGGGCAGAACGGGAGGGGAGATGGCTCAACGCTGAAGCCCCTGCTGCCAGCATGCCCCACCTATATCCATTTGGCATCACAAAGCACCCTGTGAGACAGGTTCTGCTGTGACCCCATGGTAAACAGCGGGTATGTGACTTGCCCCCATCCACAGTGGAGTGGGCTGGTCTGGAGGTATGTCAGCATAACCTCTGCCCTGGGGACCACCTGTGGCAGCAGCAGCCCCTCTGAGGCCTTCCCCACATCCCCTGGGCTGCACCCCACGCAGGGCCCCATGCAAACGGGGTGTCCATAAGCAGGTGGACTTCACAGCCACCCACAGCTCCCCTGCTTTGAGAAGGGCAGGTGTGAAATTTTATGCACACCTATGTTTCTAATGTCCCAGCCAGTCATTTTTTCTGAGTTATCAAAAAAAGAAAAAAAAATCTATATATGACAATCAGGTTGGTTTTTATGATTTACTGAAAATCAAAGACAAAGGGGGACTTTTTTGTCTTGTTTTTGCTATGACAGGTTTAGAAATTTGTTGTACTACATTGATTCAATTTTGCTTGATTTCAGCCATCTTTCAATAATGCAGCCGGCTTCTGCTAGCTGGGTACACAAGAGAAAACCCCAAGGAATGGAGAATATTGAAATGGTTCTACCATTTCCATCTTTGAGATGAATGTTCCTCTCAGAGGAGAGCTGGCTGTGGCGGTGTGACTGCTTAACCACCCGCTCTACAGAAGAGAAGCCACACACCCCGTGCTGTCTTATGGAAACAGGAGGCCCCTGGTGGTCTGACTCAACCCCCTTTCCTCAGAGTTATCATCTGCATGCCAGTCCTGGGTTTCTTTCTTTTTTATTAGGAAAATGTGTGAACTGTTTGAAACCAGGCTGCCAGATGCGTTCTAGCTTATGAAGCACGGCGGAAGTTACCCTGACCTCGTGAAGCACGGCGGAAGGTACCCTGACCTCGTGAAGCACGGCGGCAGGTACCCTGACCTTGTGAAGCACGGCGGAAGGTACCCTGACCTCGTGAAGCACGGCGGAATGTACCCTGACCTCATGAAGCACAGCGGAAGGTACGCTGACCTGCCCCTAAATCGTGGAGAGGCTTGGTCATTTCCCGAAACCCCTCCTGGTGGCAAATAATAAAACAAAACAAATGGAGGAAGAAAAGTCAACCTGGTGCCTGTCCTCCAACCTCCACCTTCCCAAAGCTGAGACTTCTTTTAAAAAAGGAGAACTGAGGCTCCGTCTGTCATGTAAAACATTCTGACTTAGAGAAGACAAGATGTGGGTCATATTTGACTGGAAGTAGGAAATACATTAGAATTGAGTTACTTTATCTAAGAAACACATTTGGGTGAAACGAAAGTGTTTTTCTCAGAAGAGAACAGAACACCTTCACCTGTCCCTCTCTTGGAGTGGATCCCTAGGGGAACACGAGAGACGCCGGTGTGCAGGCGATGGCCCAGGCCTGCCCTCCCCTCCCCTCCCCTGACGGCTTGCTTACCTCTTTTTCGATTTCTGCTAGAGATTTGATGGTGATTCCCAGGAGATCAAAGGGCTGCATCTGAAAATACAGATGAAGTCGCCCTTTTAAACAGCTGGAAAATGCTCCTCCCACACTTACTTTTATGCATGACAATGGTAACACCTCAAGCCACGGTGTGATCTAGCGTTTCTCTACCCACTTTCCACAGGAAGACACAGTGGGACTCTCAGTCACGCGTGGGGGTGGCAGGAGAAATGACAATAGAGCCTGATGCAGGAATGTGGCCCTCAAGGCACTGGCCCCTGTGCTGCGGGACCTTTGCCTAGTTGTGGTCTGTGGCACCCAGGGGGACCCAGGTCTCCTGGACGACTGACCGTGGCCGGCCTGCTTCACCTGTCTCCTCCCTCTGCCAGCAGAACACGCAGGCAAGGTGTGCTCTTTCTTGCTGCAGCTATAAACTGGAGGTGCCAAGCTCTCCCTGGAGGTCGCCCAGCCACTGTGTCTGGGTAAGAAGGCAGGAGGTTTAAGGAACTCCGGGGAGGAAGAGTTCCTTAGGGGGAATCCAGGGTAGGAGCTGGGGGGATTCCAGGTCTTTGGAAATGCCACGTAAATGAAACAACCGCCCATCAATTATCATTTGAGAAATCGACGTGGAAAAAATGATAACATTGCATTTTAATGAGAGTTTTTATAATTTCATGAAGATTGGAGACTTAAAAAAATGCTGGCTTTGCAACAGACAGCATGAAAAATCAAATACACATGGCAGTGAGTGAGCTAGAGGCCCACAGAAGCCTGGACTCAGAAGCTCGGAGGGCAGAGGGCGTCCAGTCCATGTGGCTCCTGGTCTGAGTCCCTGCTGGGCACATGAGTGTTCTGTGTTCCCCAGAGGGGTCCCTGGCCCAGCCTCCTGGGGCCCAGGCTAAACCTGAGGGCTTTCGACAGAACCCCAGGGCCCGCATGGTCCTGAAGGGCGGTAGCTCAGGGATGGGAGTGGAGCTGGAGCCTCCGCGAAGCCAGCAGGGGTTTCCTGCGAGGCTGGCTCTGGAGTCTGAGGACCCAGACTCAAAACCAGTCTCAGCGCCTCCTGGCGAGGCAGCTGCGGGTTAAATCCCTTCCTCATTCCCTCGTCCATTAAAAGCGGCGGCCCCTGTAGCGGGGCTGCGGGGCGCTGCACTGAGAAGAGCAGGGAGCGCAGGGCACCGGGCCTGGCTGGGTGTGTGTCCTTGGAGCCCTGGCCGAGGTGGCAGCGCGTGGCAGCGCCCGGCAGCAGCACATTCGCGAGGGAGATCTTGGGACAGGGCCACCGAATCATATGTTCCTCTCGCGGCTGCTCTGCCGGTAGCCACGGAACAGTGTGGTGCTCTCCGTGCTGCCAAAACGAGGGGCGCGAGAGCGGCGCCGCCTGCCCGCGCTGCCCGGGACCCAGCAGAGGTGCAGCTGCTGTGTCATTAGGCTCTAACCACCCCACTAAATTCTCCCAACTGGAGCTGGTGAGCAGGACAGAGCAGCCTCTCCCAGGGAACGGCGGGAGAGGCGCCAGCGTCGCCATGGCAACGCGGCCCCGTGGAGTCGGCTGAAGTTACTGGAGCTCCGCATGTCACGTCACGAGCATTTTTCAAGATTAAGCTGCTTACCAGAAGGGTTCAGAGGAGGCCTATTCTATTTCACGAAAATGGAAACTACAGAGCAGGTCAAATCGCAAGCCGGGTGGTTTTAAGCTGGATCCAAGAAAAACACTGAAGGATTCTTTAGCTGTACCCAAGCTGGGGCCTTCATGTTTATTAGCTAGTCAAGGCCAACTTCTGCAGAAAGGATCAAAACCAGAAACGGGTTTGCTGAGCCAGCATGGGCCAAGCCTGCACAGCTGGGAGGGGGCCACTGCCATCTTGGGGGCTGGCGCCATTGGAGGGCCGACCCTAGCAGTGAGAGGCAGAGACCCCACTGCCATGCAGGGTGGCCGCCCCTCACAGTCTGAAGTTGGCCTTTGGTCCTGGCCAGCTCACTCGGTCCCTCTGATAAAAAGATGGCGTGAGCCTGGCCTGTGCGAGAGTGCTGATGTGGATGGTGGGGTCCATGCTGGACTGGTGTGGGCAGGAGACCACAGCTAGAGGCACTACATTTGCATGGCAGCCCCCGTGTCAGAGCGCAGAATGCAGCTATGACAATGGGAAAACAAGGCAGCCTCCTTTCTACAGGAAACTGTCATCCTTAAGTAAGAAAGAACAAAACTTACTAAGTTGGACTTGGGAGACAAAGAACATTCACAACCAGAGAAGCTCAGGTCGGGTTAATCATGTGCGGCATGGCAAAGGCTGGGTGCACCTGAGCTCGTCTGCCAGCCTCTTGCTACTTTCCCATCCCCCAGCTGTTGTTTTCTTCATTTCTCAAACATCTACTACATGGGGCACTGGCTGATAGGGCCAGAGATGCACACGACCCACCCCCCAACCTCAGGAGTTCCTGTCACTGGGTTGCGGGGTTCAGCTTCCAGCGGGAGAGAGGACACGCAGGCAAACAAGATTCCAGTAGGGGAAGGAGCGTGAGTGCCGCCAGAACAGCCCTGTGTGCCGTGTACATCAGGATGGAGGGACATCAGGCTGGGGGGTGGCGGAGGGGAAGGGCGATCATGCATAAAACTTACACTTTCTGGAACACAAGAAAACTTCTCTGAAATCATAAAAGGCACACCATCCATTGCTGCAAAAGAAGAAAAAAAAAAGATGGCATTAGAAGTATTGAAGATGGCATTTAGTTGTCCAGCAACTGAAGACGTCGAAACAGAGAATATGAATCTGTCACTGGATGGAGCCAGGTAACATCTAGCACAGATGTGCAGGAGCTATGAAAGAGGACAGGTCCCACCCCTGCTGCCGGGACACACAACCTACTGAGAGAGGCAGGCGCCTCGTCATTCCCTGAGCACCAGGCAGTTGTGTAGACAAGAGCTCTAGGAGCAGAGAGCGGCTGGTCTAGAACCCCTACTCTCCACCCCTGGAGTCTGGTCTCTGATCTGTAACAGGAGAGTCACCAGGGGCTGGCAGCAGGATGAAGGTGACACAGCTGGCAGGGACAGGTTGCAATGAGATGAAGGCAGTAAGCACGTGCATTAGACATGCTCTAAGGTGCTGTTGGGCTCAGGGGAAAAGACTAAGTGGGAGGAAAAAGGAGCTCAGGAGTCAGATTGGCTGGGTTCAAATCCCAGCTGGTGACTGCAGATGAGCAACTGAAGTTGAAAGACGAAAAGCGAAGTCACATTTAAAAAGATGGTGCCACCTACATGACAGGGTGCCTGTGCATCAGAAGTGGAGTGTGTGGGGCGCCTGGCCAGCGCTGGCACAGAGCAGGTGCTTGGCAGGTGGGGGCAACAGTGGCTGTCGCCGACTCTCAGTCACTCAGACCCAGGGCATCAAGGGCTGACTCGAGGCTCACCAGTGTGCTCAATTTTAACAGGACGTGAGAAAAAGGGCATGGAACGGGGACACAATGATGGAGAAACCAGGGGCCCAGGGGCGTGGTTCCTTTTCTGTGGCCACCCCTCCCTCCACCCTGTCCCAGGGGATCGCTGTCAAAAGCATATGGACAAAAACGACCCAGGGTGTGCCTTCATAAGTGAGCGCTTCTCTATGAATTATAACCTCAGAGAGGACGACTCTGGTGCCACGCCAGGACTGGAAATCCTGCCACATTGAGGAACAGGTCACACTGGACGAGATGTGATGCCGGCATTCACAGAGCCAACGTGGCAGCCATGTGGCTGCTGGGACAGTGGTAGGGGCCTCTCCAGTGTCGGCTTCTCCCTTAGGTCTGGGAAGAGTCGGGAACATGCAGCCGCAGTTGTGAGGGGCCTGGTCATGAGTGCAGGGACGCGGAGCCCCGAAGTCAGGGGTGGCTGCACCCTGAGGTGGTGGCTATGCAGTAAATTGTGGTTTCAGGGAGAAACGGAGTGAGCACAATGGAAGCCAGGTAGAGTGTGGGGGCAGCGTCGGGCAATGTGCTCCCGGGACCAACAATCTTTGCTTCCCCCAGTGTCTCCTGGAATGATGACTTCTCTGGAACCTTCAGTGATCATGTTTTTTTTTCTCAGTCCTAACAAAGAAGAGTAGCAGAAGCAGAAAGCAGCAAAGCAAGAGGAAAGGACATAAGAGAAGAAGAAACCTGGGACACATCCTCCCAATCAGCAAGAAAACCCGAATGCTATGTTCATACAGGAATAAAACATCATAGAACTCTGCTCACGCTTTGTTTTAGGGAAGGAAAGAAACGAAACCTTCTTGGATCAGCACGAAGAAAAAGACACAGCACAGGTGGCGGCAGTCGCTGCATACCCCATGCCCTCCTCTCTTGGAAGGGCCGCTGTCCAGTGTGGCTGCTGGACTTAGACAGAGACTCCTGGTCAGAGGCCTTCTCCCATTTCAGGTGGTGCTGGCAACCTGCTGTGAGCTGCCGGAAGAGATGGGACCAAGGTCCCGAACAGGCAACACTTCCCCAGAAAGTGGGGTGAGGGGAAGGCCCCAAACAATCTCATTCAGTACGTCCCACATTCAGGCCTCAATCTCGTTCAGTACATCCCGCGTGCAGACCTGCGTGTGAACTCTGAGTACTTATGCTTGTGTGCTGCTTCACATATGAAAAAGTTCAGCAATGAATAAAGGAGCCTCGAAGAGCCACAAAGCCTTCTAGAGAGGGGCAGAGTCGAGTCCCACCGGATAGAGGTGTGCCAGCTCCCGCCACTGTCTGCCCGACCTGACTTCCACGCCCTTCCTAGTGCTGCTGAGATGGGCCGGGCACTCGTAACACTTCTGATCATTTTAGAGATTGGGAAGCAGAAGCTCTGAGAAGTTGGTGCTTGCTAGGGTCACAAAGGTAGGCAGCAGTAGCCCCAAAGCTCTGGATAGTACAGGCTACTTGACCTCCCCAGTAAAGTCCCGAAGCCCACTCTTCACCCGTCACGGTCCTCATTTCCCACTCTCTGCCCACATCCACCTCTTCCACGGCTTCTCTTGCCTGCTAGACAGACAGCAGGGTCCACAGCAGAGTCCTCCCTGCACGCCCAGGTACTGTGCACAAGCCCTGGCAATCGCTCCCCTGCAGAACCCACTCGCCATTCATCCCCCAGGCTTTCTGCCTCTGATGTTTTAAAGACCTTATTAGTATTTGGGAGTGAAGAACTGCCTCTCACTGGTGACAGTTGTTTCTATCTACATGTCACTGTATGTCTAGGGATGCTGTGTGTTACAAAGGTGGTAAGGTGATGTGCAAAGACCTGATTACACCAGGAACTGAGGGGGTTGGGAAGTACTGGCGATGGCAGAGAGGAAGGGGGCTCCTCCCATGGGAGGCCTCCCGAGTCAGAGGCTGTCGGTACTGCCTGTGCCTCCAATGGACAGAGAAGGGCAGGATTTCCAAGATGGGGGTCTTGACTGGCATTGAAGGCCCTGGCCCCTTGCACCTGACCCTCTTCCTGGCTTACCCATCCCTTCCTCCCTCTATGCTTGTACCTCAACTGTCCTTCCCAGTCTTCTGAGTGCCTCTCCTGCAGCATGCCTTCCCTGAGGCCCTCCCTGGGGTCTGGCCAGGCCCGTGTCTCCTCTCCTCTTCCGGTAGGTGCATGTGCGAGTCACCTCTGCATTCTAGGTCCCCAGCCCAGGGGCAGGGCCTGGGGGCTCAGGGGCTGTGCTGGACAGGGAGGGCTGCTGTTCCCATGCACGGGGATCTGGGGAACTGGGTAGGGGGCTCCAGCCTGGGGCAAGTGCCTAACCTCTCTCAGGACCTGGGGACCCTGCTCACTGCCACCCCCTCCTGTTGCTGCTGGAGATGAAAGCCATGGATGGAAGAAGCCTGGGAATCACTTCTAGGAAATGGGAAGATCTAAGCAGGGAGGGAAATGTTTTAAAAAATTCGTATAAAATTAACCGTTTTAAAGTGAACAATACAGTGGCATTTAGAACATTCACAATGGTGTGCGATCACCACCTCCATCTAGTTCCAAAACATTTCCATCGCTCCAAAGCCAAACCCCTCACCCATTAAGCAGTTTCTCCCTGCTCCCACAAGGAGCATGTGTTTCTTTCTCCTTCCAACTGATGGTCATGTCTTTGAAAGAGAAGGATCTAGAAACATAGGTGGTCCCGTAAGCCTGGCTTTCTGACCACAGTCAGAAAGCCAGGCCTCCTGTCACGCTGCGCTCTTGCCTTGCTAGTCAGCAGAGGAGATGAAGAAGAATGGGTTTGCCCAGGCTGGCTGCTCTGAGTTGAGGGCTTTAAATACAAATCAAGAAGAAAAAAGTAACTTGTTGATATGGTTTGGCTATGTCCCCACCCAAATATCATCTTGAATTGTAGCTCCTGTAATCCCCATGAGTCGTGGGAGGGACCCAGTGGGAGGTAATTGAATCATGGCGGCAGGTTTTTGCCATGCTATTCTCATGAGAGTGAATAAGTCTCATGAGATCTGATGGTTTTATAAAGGGGAGTTCCCCCTGCACATGCTGTCTTGCCTGCTGCCATAGAAGACATGCCTTTGCTCCTCCTTTGCCTTCCGCCATGATTGTGAGGTCTCCCCAGCCATGTGGAACTGTGAGTCCATTAAACCTCTCTTTCTTTATAAATTATGAAGTCTTAGGTATTTCTTCATAGCAGTATGAAAACAGACTATATACTTGTAAAACTTAGATATCAACAATAGCATTTTTTTGTATATATATTGACATAGTTTAGATATATGTACCTGACAAGTCTCATGTTAAAATGTAATCCCCACTGTTGGAGATGAGACCTGGTGGGAGGTGTTTGGGTCATGGAGGTGGATCCCTCATGGCTTGGTGCTGTTCTCACGGTAGTGAGTGATTCTCATGAGATCTGGTTAAGTGCGTGGCACCTCCCCCAGCCTTCTCTCTCACTCCTGCTCTGGCCATGTGATATGCCTGTTCCCCCTTCACCTTCCACCATGACTGGAAGCTTCCTGGGGCTTCCCGAGAAGCAGATGCCAGTGCTATGATTCCTGCACAGCCTGTAGAACCGTAGGCCAAGAGCCAATTCAATCTCTGTTCTTTATCAATGACCCAGTCTCAGGTATTCCTTTATAGCAACATAAGAACAGCCTAACACACAAATATATATATATATCACATATATTATGTAAAAATATACCTTTACATAGATTATAGAATTACATTTTTTTTTTTTTTTTTTTTTGAGACGAAGTCTCGCTCTGTCACCCAGGCTGGAGTGCAGTGGCGTGATCTTGGCTCACTGCAAGCTCCTCCTCTTGGGTTCAGGTCATTCTCCTGCCTCAGCCTCCCAAGTAGCTGGGACTACAGGCACCCGCCACCATGCCTGGATAATTTTTTTGTATTTTTAGTAGAGACAGGGTTTCACCATGTTAGCCAGGATGGTCTCAATTTCCTGACCTCATGATCCACCCGCCTCAGCCTCCCAAAGTGTTGGGATCACAGGCGTGAGCCACCGCGCCTGGGAGATTGACATTTTGTATATATAATATGTAAGGTATAAATTATATATTTCCATTATAAGCGCATACGTATGCATATGCATACACACACCCACATATGATTAGGACAAGGCCCTCCCTTAGCCACTGAGAGACTGCAGGGAGTGGGCAGGGTGCTCACCCCGCCTCCCAGTGGGCCCTGAAGTCCCTCAGAGGCACTTCCCGTTCGTCTGCAGGCCCTCCTCACACCTGCCCTCCAGAGGTGAAGCCCTCCCTCCCAGACCTTCTGGGGCACCCTGGGGAGTTGGTGGGGCCCATGGCCAACCTGCTCCACATGAAGGCGTCGAGGTGTCTGGGTGGGGGCACCTTCTGGCCCTCAGGCAGGCTCAGCGGTAACACCTTAGTGAGGAGGCAAAGATGAGATGTGAGGTCATTGTGGGACGCCCCACAGCAGCCACTGGGAGGGAAGGAAGACGCATTCCTGAAATGTCTGAGGAGCAAGAGGCAGCAGCAAGGGGGGCCCTCAGGACTTTGACGGCCTCGCTCCACCCCTCGGCCCACGGGCTCCTGACTGGACCAGCAGCAGAGATGAGGAGACCTGCTCCGACCTAATCCTGACTGTAAGGAGGAGCTGTCTGGTCAAGTGACAGAGATGGGAGCCTCAGGACAGACCACCACCGTCTGAGAGTTCACGGCAGAAGGAGGGGCATAGTCAGATGCTCCCTATGTTCTTCTAGAAAATAGACTTTTATTTTTTGTAGAGATGGGGGTCTCACTATGCTGTCCAGGCTGGTCTCAAACTTCTGGCCTCAAGTGACTTTCCCAGCCCGACTTCCCAAAGTGTTGGGATTACAGGTGTGAGCCACCACACATGGCCTAGAAAACAGATTTTTAACAAACTCAAAGGAAAGAAAGAGTAGGTGACAGGATCCCACGGGCTGAAGCTCACAGTGGGAGCTGAATCGAGAGGAGCAGGGCTCTCACAATGCCCTTCTCACCAGCACAGGGAGGATCCAAAGAGAAGCAAGTGCCACCAGGACCAGCGAGACTGCTAAGCAGATAATCTGCCCACCAAATCCCACTTACTTTAGAAAATCTAGTATATCAAAGATTAAAGCAGGCTGAAATAATATGGATTTCAGCAAAGCATCTTACAAATTTTCTCATGTTATCCATGTACACAAGATGGCTAAATACAGCTGGCTGCCGTGGAGGTTAGCAGAATCCATAACTGGTTGAACCACACATTCAAGAAGCTGATTAAGAGACCAATGCTAACCTTAAGTGACCCCTGTGAAGGGTGCCCAGGGCATGATCAATGACTCAAATGAAGACACACAGGGTATGCTCATCTAATGCATGCCTGATGGGAAGCCGAGGTGGGCAGTCTACAAACCAGATAACAGAGTGAAAACCAGTAAAGTCTCAAAAAGTTGCGATCGTGGGCCAAATGTAATGGAAGGAGTTCACTAGAGACCCATGAAGAGTCTCGTAGTGTAGGTCCAAAAACCCAACTGTGTTGGATGGAATGGAAGAGGTGTGGAATAACAGCAGGAGACAGGAAAGAAGGCAGCTGTAGGTGAGTAAGTCAATGACGTGATCTGACTATTTAAACGGAGCATTGTAAGGTTACAGTGCCGCAGTCCTGGTGCCCGGATGAGGAGTCACTCACCCTGGTCTATTTGGAGCTTGAGTGGGGCACTCAGAGCCAGGACCATCTTCCCAGAGGGTCATCCCGGGGCCCTTCAAGGAGGCCGGAGTGGTGAGGGAACCTGAAGCCAGATCACGTGAGGGAAAGGAGAAGCAGCCATCAGGTTCGATGGCCCAGGAAGGCACAATCCAGTCCATTTCTGTTCATCCTAGCACCCTGCCCAGCACCCCCAGAGCCCAGTATGGTGTCCAGCACATGAGAACTGCAGCAAAAGTGGGGGTTCAGATAAGAGAAGACTTGAAGTGAACATAATCAAATGTCTGCACATGTTTTCATGGTGGTCACAGCATAAGGGGCTAGATGCAGACAGCGACTTGCTGGGGAGCTAGGGAGGGATTTTGTGTGTTGGGCAGAAAGCTGATCTGTGGGACCGCTAAATCCCCTCTTAATTCTGTAACATCCATGTCTCCTCTCATCTGGGCAGCCTTTTCATATTTTAAAATATCTAGAGGTTTGCAAAACATAATTCTTAAAATCAACAGCATGCATTCTTCATACGTTCCAAAAGAATGTTCATGAATCATCTCCGTCCTGGCTTCTCCTGGGGAGCCACGTTTACTTCCTTCCTTTCTTTTTCCCTAGCTGAAACCAGCATTTTGTCTTTGTTATTATTTTGGAGCAGAGAGACTGTGATGTTCTAGCATTTAGTCTATTTCTGAGTCCCATGCAGGGTGACATGCTGTTCGAGGAGCTGAATGGAGGCAGAGCTGGGAACGAGACACACATTTTCACCCCTGACCTGCCCCTTCCATGCAGTCTAAGGGCTTGGATGGGGCTTCTCCCGCCCACACTGCCTGACCAGTCTGTAGTCACAACCCAGATGCAGGGACAGCACCTGCCCTTTCCTTGGCAGAGCCAAAGACGGCACCCAGGTACACAGTGGCCCTCTCTCCAGGCCCTGGAGCTCTCAGTGTGCCATGACAAAGCCCCCCACCCCCAACAAACCTGGGAGGTAAAGAAGTTCTCCCCAAGTCCAGTTCTACAAAATAGAAAAGGATAGGGAATCTGTGCTTACTACCCATACACAAGGTGGTGAACATGCATCAAATAACTCAAGCCTCAACATTACCACTTAATGTGGTTTGAATCTGTGTCCCCACCCAAGTACCCAAATCTCATGTTCAATTCTAATTCCTGGTATTGGAGGGGGGGCCTGGCGGGAGATGACTGAGTTATGTGGGGAGAGGATTTCTCGTGGATGGTTTAGCAGCATCCGCTTGGTGCTGTCCTCGTGATAGCGAGTGAGTCCTTGCGAGATCTGGTTGTTTAAAGGTGTGTGGCACCTTCCCCTCTTTGGCTTTCTTGTTCCTGCTCTGGCATTCTTGCTCCTGCTCTGGCCATGTGATAAGCCTGTTCTGGATTTGCCTCCACCATGACTGGAAGCTTTCTGAGGGCTCCCCAGAAGCAGATGCTGCCATGCTTCTTGTACAGCCTGCAGAACCATGAGTCAATTAAACCTCTTTTCTTATAAATTACCCAGTCTCAGGTATTTCTTTATAGTAACGCAAGAATGAACTAATACACCACTTGCAAAACTTAGAGGAGTTATGAGGCTTGGCTGGAGCCAGGATTCAAACCCAGAGTGTAACCTGCACTGGGGCTATGGGGGGCTATGGCAGGGAAGGAGGGGCTTGGAGCTTGGCAGACCTGAGTTTTTGCTGCAGCTCAGCAGGTGCAGATGTGCGGCTGTGCACAGGCCACCCCACCTCTCTGAGCCTTACTTGCCCTGTCTGTAAGGTGGGCATAATACTACAGCTGTCTCTGCGGGCTGCGGTGAGAGTGAAGAAAAATGAAATAAGACAACAGAGATAAAGCACCCACCATGTAGGGAGGGCTGGTCACCTAACCCTGGCTTCTGCTCTTACCAAAAGCCATGTGCTGGGGCAGGTTTCCTTTCAGTACTAGGCCAGTGCTTTCTTCTTCTTCTTGTTTTTTAAAAAATTTTTTTATTTTTGGTGGCAGTTTTAACAAAATGCTGATCCACAGCATCGAGCTACCTCCAGCAGATGAAAGCAAGGATGAGCCGCTGGCTCTGTGGCGCAATTAGCATTCTCCTAAACAAACGAGCTTCAACAGAGCTGTAATTAAGCAGGCCTGTAATTAAGTATATGCCCTTTATCATAACGATCATGCTTAAAAATGGCATGATGCATGGAACTCTGTTATTAATGCTGTAATCCCAAACTGAAGTGCGAGTACATAGAAATCAGCGTGTCAGGCCTGTCACCAGAGTGTTTGTAAAATACATTAAAGAAAAAAACCAGAAAACAATGAGCTCATTCAACTGTTCTTTTTACAATCAGGCACCACAAGTCAAGGGGATTGTGAATGCTTACAGATTCTGCAAGGTTTAAACAAATAAAGCTCTAATCTGCTACTGTATTAATCCCACCCCCTATTTTAAAGAAGGAAAAAGGGGGTGGTGGGTTTTTTTTTTTTTTTTTTTGCCAGCTGACCTGAATGCCTGTCTTTGCTATTCTTGGGGAAGCAGTCAGTCAAATCTGCATGCTGCATTTGTTTGGACATAAAATTGGATTCCTGCTTGCACAGACAGCTCTGCCATGAATCTGTAGGAACTTTGCCTGGCAACGAGATGGGATTATAGCTCCTGCATCCTCCCTTCGTATGGGAACTATAATTTTACCTGCCAAGGCAGTCCTCCAGAGTCATCCCTTGATTCTCCCCTCCAAACACAGACATCAGACTTCTGCAGGCTCAACACAAACCCACCACTGACCAACTCCAAAGGCTCCGGACTTAGGACCACCCATTGCCCCGGAATACCTAGCTGCTCAGAGCTGCCAACCCTTATCCCTCCCCAACGTGTCAATACGCAGCAGGGATGAGGAAATACTCCAATCAACACATGGATTAATTTCAACACGCTTGATAAAGAGAGTCATAAAGTCATGTGGTAAAAATGTTAAAAATTAAAAAAAAAAAAAAGACTCCATTACCAGCATCTCAATTGTTATCTGCTTAAAGTTGTCAAGCGGTGTTAAGTGAACTCGGGTAATAGTACCTCAAAGTACTTGCAGAGATGCTGGTGAACAATGAGGCTTATTGGCAGGTAGTCATTTTCGGAATAAAATTAAATGCAATTGGAGTGGTGGGAGGTCTTTAATTCTGTGTACCTGCTCGGGGCTTGGAGCTGTAAATAATCAGCAACCCCAAGCCTTTCTTCTCCCCTTTCCTGTGGCGTTTCAAAAGTCCTTTACAATTTGTAATGGGGAAAATGCCAACAACTCAAGATCTCAAGGCCATTTCTCAAAACTCATTTGCAAACCAAAACACGGAGCCTGTTTTTTGCTTTCTTGGTGATTTCACTTTGGGGATATTCCTTGGAAGATATTTGTAGATGCCTCCAGAGCTGTCTGCTCAGTGACATTCCAATTGAGTTTACACAGGGCCAACAACTTCCTTCTAGATCCCCAAAGTAATTTGTTTTGCCATGTTATTCATAAGCCAAAAGGAGTGATTTATCAGCCACTGCCGGAGCCTCCCAAGTCCCCTGCGTGAGAGGCAGCATGGGAGGACGGAGCACAGGTGCCAGAGTCGGACATGTGTGAGCGCCGAGCTGGGCCCAGTGCTTGTTAGCCGTGTGGCTTTGGGCAAGTCACTTAACCTCAGAGTCAGATTTTCATCTGTCATATGAGGATAATTGTGCCTACTCCGCAGCACCGCTGAGGGATCAGACAGCAACGGGAAAGAACAGCCCGACCACAGCAGCCACTTGGAAAATGGGGGCAAGGCTGCGGTTTTATGTCGAAAGCAGCTGTTTCTGCAGGAAATGAGTTCAGACCAGGCCCCACCTCTAACTAGTTCTGTAATTTGGGACAAGTATTTAATCTCTCTGAGCCTCTCTTTCCTCAGCTGTAGAAGAGAGAAAATAATAATACCTGGACTGCAATGACATTCAAACAAGATAAAAACATAAAGCCCTAGGTTCGAACTAACTGCTCAGTAACTGTCAGCCGTTCGTATTAGTGTTAGTGTTATTACTGCTGTACAGAGGGAAATACCCTTTCATGGTTGACCTTTTTCTACCTGCTTTCACATAAGAACGTAAGTGCAGCCATATTAAATTACACAATCCATGGGCTGTGAGACCCAATCCAAAGATGTTTGGTGGGACGGAAGCAATGTTTGCTAAGGAGTCACTCATTGGGAACCCAGACCGGGGTGCCCTCACACCACAAACGAACATTCTTGGAGGTTCTATTTGGCATGAGCAATCTGGATTACACACACACACACACACACACACACAGAGCACTGACTCCTCCTAGGCTCCCCGTCTCTACACAGAAGACTATAATTGAGGGGCTCGCTTCATCCCTCTGCATCCCTAGTGTCCTGGGAAGAATCTAGGGCCACCAGCCCACCCACCTCCTCCTTCAGGGCAGTCCCTCCCTCCAGGGTCCAGGGTGCAGTGCTGGGCTGCACAACCTCATGCAGGTCCAGGGTAGTTCTCTGAAAGCTATGGGAGCACAGAGGGAAGGCAGCTGCCCCACAGTCCGTACCCACAAGAAACTCGACACACAACAACAAGAACATTCTCACTGAGCCTCAGAAGCTTGGATCTTGCTTCCAAGTCGAGCTTGACTTCCAACACCAGAGATAGCAGACACCACGGACAGCCATGGTCTGGGGGACCCAATGAGTTACTCCTCCGCAAACATTGCTTTTGTCCCTCCAAACGTCTTTGGGTTGGGACTCACGGCCCCTGGGTTATGTAATTTAATATGGCTGCACTCCTGTTTTTATGGGAAAGCAGGCAGAAAGGGGTCTACCGTGAAAGGGTATTTTCCTCTGTATGGCAGTAATAACACTAATACTCACTAATACTAATACTAGTGGCTAACAGTTACTGAGCAGTTAGTTTGTACCTAGGGCCTTATGTTTTTATCTCATTTAAACATCATAGAAATCCAGGTATTGTTATTTTCTTTCTTCCACAGTTTAGAAAAGAGAGGCTCAGAGACATTAAAGAAACGTTTTTTTAAACATTATAAATATTTAATGGCTTGGGACAGGGATCAACTGCATTTTGCTCAAGGTAAAGATAAAACGCAACTCAGTGATACTTTTCCACGTGAGTACAAAGGTGCCCTGGTGGTTGAGGGGCCACTGGGTCAGTGCACACACCTGCTGCCCACAGCGACAAACACAGAAACTCCTCAGTGAGCTCGAGACCAAAGGAGCTTTGTAGACGCAGAACAAAAAGCAGAACCAAGGTCCAATGCAGATATGTTACCACTAGTAGCGACCACATCCTCTGGAAGAAGGCATGCTCTAAAACAGGCAGTGTGATCTGTAGCCACGGGGGGTAACTGACAGCAAGGGCCTGACAGGCATGGCCTGGACTGCTGAGCACGCCTGTCCCCCAGGCTGAGCATCACATACACCCCTCGGTTGTGGAGCAGGGAACCTCAGGCTTGGAAGACGTGCTTTCTCTGCCAGGGCTCTTTTTACCTTCTCAAAACCAACCCATCCATATTTTTAAGTTGTACTCTTTAATACTTCAGCACATGAATATAGTTTCTAAGGAAACCATTCCAATAGGATAGCTAAGTCAAAGCACCCCTTGAATCCAGAGCTGCTGATCCCTGGGCCCTTCTCAGAGCAAGCCTTGGTAGTGGTCTGTACACAGTGACTGGGGTCCTGCCGGCGTGTTTCCTATGCATTCACCTGCGTGTTTGCATGTACAGAAAAGAGACAGAATTTTATTTTTTTATTTTTTAGACATGGACTTTTGCTCTATCACCCAGGCTGGAGTGCAGTGGTGCCATCATAGCCGTGTGTAGCCCCGAAATCCTGGGCTCAAGGGGTCTTCCTGCCTCAGTCTCCCAAGTAGCTGGGATTACAGGCATGAGCCACTACAGCTGGCCAGAATTTTATTTTGTATGTATTTGTGTTTTTAATAAAAATAGCATCACAGCATAAGTAACTGCTTTGCAATTTACTTTTTTTTACTTGACTGTCAGAGAGGTTTCCACATCAATTCCTAGAGCTCTGTCTTAGCCTTTTTAACTGTTGCATAGAAGTAGGGTCCAGGGACAACCAAGAACCAGCCCGCCAGGAGTCCTGATGGCCATTCTCAGTGGCCTGAAGGGCATCATGAGGTC
Source organism: Pongo pygmaeus (assembly GCF_028885625.2). Classification (NCBI taxonomy): domain Eukaryota; kingdom Metazoa; phylum Chordata; class Mammalia; order Primates; family Hominidae; genus Pongo; species Pongo pygmaeus. The sequence continues at coordinate 117,153,543 of NC_072386.2, read as the reverse complement.
CCTGGGGAGCCACCAAAGGGTCTTTGAGCTGGAGAGAGAGATGGGGAGATTTAGGTTTTAACAATGTCTCCCTGACTATGGAGAGGAGAATGAATTGCAGGGAGTGAGGCTGAAGTAGGAACACCAGGGAGGAAGTTCTGACACTGAACCAGGCGAGGGACGCTGGTGGCCCAGATGAGGGCAGTGGCAGTAAGAATGGAGTGGCTGGGGAAGACCAAGGGATATTTAGATGGAAGAATCAAGAGACCTGGCCACTGGCTGCAGAGGGGCAAGGCGGAATCAAGGGTGACTCCAGGATCCTGGCCTAAAGAGCTGGGAGAATGAAATGCCAGGTACTGACAGCGCATGGGGGCCAGTGGAAAAGCAGCACAGATGAACTTGTGGGTCCCGCTGAGCATGTGTCTGGTTTGAGGGGCTTGGGAGACAGCCAAGGGGAGGCAACTGGTCAACAATGGTTAGAACATTATGACCGAGAATTCGAGATGGGTGTGTGAGGGCTGCCGGGTGGAGATCCAGAAATGAGGCCTGGTGGGCGGGGATGTGAGGGTGAGTTTGGAAGTAACCAGCATGGTGATAATTGAGGCCATGAGAGAAGATGAAATATTCTGGAACATGGTGAGAGAGGCAGGCCTGGGACAGAGCTGAGGAATGTTAATGTTCCAAGCTGGCAAAAACAACGGGAAGATCAGAATGTACTCTGTGATACTGGATCAAAATCAGATGTATCATTATAAAGTTGGTTTTAATATGTAGTCGTAGACAGATACATAAGCGCACATCTGTGTGTGTGTACACTTATATGTATCTGTGTACATATATTTCCCTCTACACACACGTGTGTGTACATTTCTCTCTGCTGAGGCAACGGCAGCTCAGAGGCAATGGGCACTCCTCATACCCAGAGTCTGCTTTCTAGCATCTCCTCTAAAAGAGACAGGAGCTCTTTGGAGAAGTGGCTGATTCAGTGCTGGGCAGGAAGGGAAAAGGCCAGGAACATCTTCTTGTGCCAGAAAGTAAAGAGGTTCTCAAAGAATCATGGGAACACAGCAGAAGGGCATGACAGCCAGCCCGAGGGGGTTCCCATTGGCTAAATATGAATCCATTTGAGCATCAAAATAAAAAATGACAACTATGAGTAAGAATACCCTAGTCCATACCAATATAAAGAAATAAATTGGCTGAGGATAAGGGAAACCTCTTCCTTATATACTGGAGAAATGGCAGAGTTATAAAAATCAATGGACGCTAAAAGTGGCAGGTGAAAATCTGATGAGGAACAAGTTATTCACATAGGCCTACAGTATTCCCCACAAATTACCTACTAATTACAAAGGTAAAAGCAGTAACTTTACAGTGAAGAAACCTGCCACACAGCACCTTCGCCAGGTGATTGAAGCTAACTTCACCAGTACTGGGTCACACCAGCACCGTGGGCCTCCCAACAGGATGCACTGAGAGTGAGACTCTATCGATGGCTTCAGGAGGATTCCTGCCAAAATGCATAACAAATCTTATTATGAGAAAACATCAAACAAGGGATATTACACAAGGTACAGGATACTGAAGTAAAGGATAGGATCTACAACACCTGGGGGAGTCCTCACGTTACAGCCCCAGAAAAGGTGATGTTCAGTTTAAATTGCTTCAATCAAATCTGATTTCCGGTTCGGCGTGGTGGCCGAGCGTGGTAGCTCACACCTGTAATTCCAGCACTTTGGGAAGCCGAGGTGGGCAGATCACCTGAGCTCAGGAGTTCGAGACCAGCTTGGGCAACATGGTGAAACCCTGTCTCTACTAAAAAAAAAAATCCAAAAATTAGCCAGGCATAGTGGCAGATGCCTGTGGTCCCAGCTACTCGGGAAGCTGAAGCAGGAGGATCACTTGAACCCAGGAGGTGGAGGTTGCAGTGAGCTGAGATTGCACCACTGCACTCCAGCCTGGGCGACACAGCCAGACCCTGTCTCCAAAAAAAAAAAAATCTGATTTCCCACAAAAGTGAGTGGCATACACAACGTTATTATAGGTCTATCCCAGGGCTGATATCCAATTTGTAATAGAAATGATCACAAACACCAGAGTGACTTGACTATAAAGTATGCATCTCTAGGGCACCATAGAAAGTGCTCTAAAGTATATGTAAATAAATTCAACAATACAACACTTTTTTCCTCCTTAACAACTCCTGGCACCTGTCAGGGCTGGAAGGCTTCTTTGGTGCAGTCTGCAGTGGTAGATGGCAAAAATGGTGGCAAATCCCACTATCCGCGTATGTGTGCCCCCTAGCAATATGATTTGTCATTTCTCCCATCAAGAGGTGTAAGCTATTTCTTCATCCCTTGAATCTGGGCTTGGCCATGTGACTTGCTTTGGTGAATGGGATATTAGCAGTTATGACACCAGCAGAGACGTAAACATGCTTGTGAACCCAGGTTAGGCTTCCCTTGCTTTGGAGTGCTGGGTCGGCCAAGTACACAGGCTCAGAGAAGCCTCCTGGAGCATGAGAGATCACGTGGAGCAAACACAAGCATACCCAGATAAGGCATCCCTGGAGCAGCCAGCCTGCCAACCACAGACAAGGGAGTGAGGCCATCTCAGGCCATCCCAGGCCATCCGGCCGCAGCCAGGCCATCCTAGGCCATCCAGCCCCAGCCAGGTTGACCCAGACCAGCATAATCACCCACTGACCCACAGAGCCATGAGAAATTATAAATGTTGGTTGGTTTAAGCCCTAAGTTTTAGGGTGGTTTGTTATGCAACAAAAACTAACCGATGGAGGGGCTACATCTTTGAGAGGAAATTCAGGTAGATTTCTCCAGAAACTGCTCTCTTTGTATCTTTATACTGGCTGCCTTAGAATAAAGTCAGTTAACAGAAAGGGCTTTGGTGTCAGACAGCCCTAGGTTCAAATGCCACGCCCACCAGGCACTAGCTCTGCACCCATGAAACACACTTATTGAGCCTCTGGAAATGGGGCTGATTATTCTAGGGGAGATGCAAGGATTCAGAAAGATAACACATCTAAAATAAATGTTCAGCATGTGTTAGCTATTGTTATCATTACCACCCCAATGATGTGCAGAGGCTGAGAAAGACTTTCTTGACACACTGCTGGAAGGACCCAGTTTCAATGTGCTCCCCCCACACCCTGCCCCCACCAATCTGGAGGCCACTCGTGCATTTAGAGGGTAAGCTCCATGATAGCTGCACCCCCAGCTCCTAGAACAGCATCTAGCATATAATGGTATCCAAAGAAACCTACTGAATGAGTAACGATGGGAAGAGAACTGGCCTTGGCATCAGGGGGCCCAGCTTTTGGACAATGAAGTCTGTGCCCCCATCTGAGAGTAAAAGGGTTGGGCTAGATCAGTGACTCATCCTGGTGCTCACTGGTGAGTTTGAAAAGATTACTGCTGCCTGCCACCCCCAACCCCAGGGGTTCTGATTCAATTGGTCTGAGGGGTGGGCTCTGGGGATCAGCATTTTTTCAAAGCTCCCCGGTGATTCTAATGTGCAACTAGGTTTGAGAAGCCCTGGGCTAGAAGATATTTAAGATCCAGCTCTGATAGTCTTCATTCTCACAAATGCTGAGTCACCCCAAGTATTAAATATGTATTGGTAATTTGAGAACCTGGATTTAAACCCGAGGATGCAATGTATAAAACCCACTAAGTTGGTCCATCCTACATGACAGCTGATTTCTATAGCCCTCACCCAGATTCTACTCATAAAGTCTTCTCAAAAATGGTCTGCAAAGGTAAAAGTAGGTCCTGGGCCTTCCCTTTCCTCCCCTGAAACCAAAGGGCAAGAAGAGAGAAGGCGTCTTGGATGCTCTGGGTGTCTGAAGCCAATACCGGCACAAGAGAGCATCTGTCTAAGGGAAGCAAAGCACGCCGGGAGTTACAGGTGTTCTCATTTAAACCTCACAATGGCCCTGGCAATGGCATTCCCATGCTCCCCAGAAGGAGTCTGAAGCCCAGAAGGGAAGGAACTTGTCAGGGCCACAAAGCTGGTCAAGGGTAGAGCTGGATGGACATGGTGATCACCTAAATCCACTGCCTTCCACCATGTGAAGGAAGAGAGGGTAACACCTTGCCATGTGACCTGAAGAAGTCATCTAAAGATGGAAGTGGAGAAAATATAATCGAGAAGGGTGTGAAAGTGAAGGCAAGCTCCACAGAGTTAAGGGATGTTAGGGAGTGTCCTCCGGGCCCTCTCCCAGCAGATGCCATTCATGGCCAAGACAAATATTCCCACGTCAATATCACTGGAGTTCTCTTTCAAGTGCAGACCTCGTGTGCCATTCCTTTACTTAAAAACTTCAACGTTTCCTAAAGCTTATAGGGTCATGTCAAATGCCACAGTCCAGGCCCTTCCAGGTTGATCCCAACCTAGCTTTGTTCCCTAGCTGCTCTCTCCTCCCTGCCACTCTGCTCCCTACACTTTAGGATTTAGCTATTCTGGCCTGCTAACCGCTTCCTACTGAGTCAAGCCTTCCATCTGTGATAGGCCTTTCTCCTTGCTGTGGGCTCAGCCTGGAGAGCCCTTTCCTATTTACCTGCTTGTGAACTCCTCAAAGGGCAGAAACGTTACCCCCTGGGCTGCCTCCTGAGCTAGCACCCATCATAGTGGATGACTGTGCTCCGATCATCTGCCCGGATGTCTTCCCCTGATTATGAGCTCCATGAGGGAACCATGGTCCCTGTTGGCCCAGGGCCTGTAGGCGGTGGAACTCTCAGTGGCCAAGGCCTGGACAAGGTGATGGACAGATGAGTGAATAAAGTCGTGTGCCCAGAAGAAAGCTGCTTCACAATGGGGATTCTTTAGGACTCTATGACACAGGGACATTCCAACTCCTTACTCGGAATCCATGATTTAATCACTCATTTATCTGCCCAAGTACGGGAGTGACAAAGATAGTAGGCTTGAGTATTGTGCAAACTGGAAAGCCATAACCTTGTTATAAATTTTGCTTAAGATTTCAAAAAGACTCCCTATAGGTTAAAAAAATGGTATAAAATATGACACTTGGTACCACAGCACAGGGATCTTCTGACCTTCATTAGTGGGAGCAAGTTCCCCAGGACCTGAGCACCCTCAAGAGAACCCAGAGAATTGGGGATGGAGGCTTTGGAGCTCAGGCTGGGGGGTGATCTCTCGGGGGACAGCCACCTGGGAGAGGCTATTGAGAGGGCCCCAGGCTTCTTCCTCCTTAGAGCCACCAGGTGATTCCAAAAGATGATTCACCATGGTGGCCAGGGATAGACCAAATAGAGACCTGCCACAGAGCGTCGGCAGCAATCTAAACCCCACTTCTATTTTGTGTGAGTTGGTATCGCTTGAGTGCATTCGAACCAGGTCATCTCTACATAATAAAACTTAATTTACAGAGAAAAAAGGCATTTCTATGCCTTGTATTTTTCTCATTTTATAGCAAGCAGAAATACTGGACTTCTTAGTTCAAAACCGAATACCTGGTTTTCCAACCCCTCACATAGCTACTCGTATCATCTAGCTGAGCTGGATGCGGCTGACAGTCCTCATGGTGCGTGTGAGAGGATGGGAGCCCTTAGAACTCATGCCTCTTGGGGACGGGAGGCAGGAGGACACACACCAACCTACACAGAGGTATGTTTCCAACCAGCAGGACTGTCAAGAACCATTTCCCTGGGAAAGCGCTTCTCTTGAAAGCAGCACATACCACACCCACCAGCCCAGGACTCAGCTCCAATGGACCAGCCCACAGGACAGTGGGGAGATGAGGCGGAAGGTGCAGCGTGAGACGGAGCTGATGCCGAACTGACATGCGCTTTGATCTGGAAATAGCAGGGATGTGCTGAGCTGCCTTCTGTCTGGTCGCTGGGTCTATGAGGCAGAATGCCATCAATTACCTAGATTTCAGATCTAATATTAATCTAAAGGGCATGTCACGAAAATGTATCCTCTAAATATTGGTTGTGAGTTCACTCTGTAAGCCTATCAGGGGAAATGGGTGTGAGGCGGCCACCCATCTCTGCCTGTACCTGTCAGGGGCATCTGCCTCCTGACGGTAATTCCACCTGAGCTCAGCAGTCCCACAAACGAACAATTCAGCCAGCCACTCTAACCAAGGTCTCAGCTCAACCTTAAGATTTAATAACAGGGCCTGCTGGTATTACTCTAATTTCTGCAGCTGATGAACTTACAGAGGCAACGCGAGTTGAAATAACGAGCGCAGAGATGACAAAGAATTCTCATCCAAGGTTCTCTGAACTATCCGGTATAATAAGCACTTGTTCCTTTCTACAATGGGCATATAAGAGAGAAATCTAAATAATAATTGCTGTAATTATCTTGAAAAATATGCAGAGATTAATGGTGATTATGAAAATCTGTATAATTGTTCTCTGAAATCATCTCTGATCAAGTGGTGTCTTGGAATGGCCGCTGCCAGGGAACTTTTAACACTGAACCTCATGTGGGCATGGAAATGTGACACTTCGGCTTTCTCCCCGTAAAATATTACCCTGTATTTACGAAATTGGTTTTCATCACTTCCAATACCCTGGCCTGCATTTTAACTCTTCGTACCGGTGCCCTGCGGAGGCTCCAAGATGCCCCTAATGGGATGCGTATGTCATTGTGGTTCAAAGCTCCAAGTTCAACTTGTTATTTATTCAAATAATTAATTACTCTTGTATCTATCGAGCAGTTTGTCATGACACATTAATGACTTGATAGACTTCTATGAACTGGTGAACACAGAACAGCAGAGCGTTTTTATCGTCATTTAATTTTAAAACGATCCTGTGTGAAATTATCTAGTCGTGAGTGATGGGAGCATAAAGCACAGACTCAGCGAAGCCTCTTTTGGATCATTGCTTTATTAATGGTAACGTCAGGGAAATGAAAAATGCTAACATTGTCATATTCCGCTGCTGGGTGGAGATGAATGGCTGGCGGGTGGGCGAGGGCCCCCATGCTCTCACCCCCACGGGCACCGACCCCCTCCCAGCACTGGCCGGCCAGTTGGGGCTCAGGGCCTTGGACACCCACCCGCCTACCCACCCCAAGAACCCAAGAACCCACCTCCACGCCCAGGCTCCCACCTCCACGCCTGGGTTCCCTTTCTGGGTTTACGGCTCTCCACGTCTTACTTTGTGTGTGTGGTCTTTTTTTTTTTTACACTTGGATTTTCCACTAGTGATATAAAGCACCCTCACGAAAACATTTCGCTTTATTGCTTTGAACATTAAATGTTATTAATCCAATAGAAAAACGTTAAAGATATTGCTGTCACCTTTAAATGTGAAATGATATTAGGAGCTAAAAAACGCTGGGTTGGTAGAAAAGATGTTCCCTTAGTTTCTTTCAAGCCTTGAGATAGGCGGACTGGGTTGATGATAAAATAATTTTTCTACATGGCTCACAGCACAACATCTGCTTAAAAGAGACTTTCTGTTTAGCTCTTCTGTTTTTTTTTTTTTTAATATAGTGAAGATTGTTTCTTGATTGTTTTAATTAAAAACTTGGGAATCTATGCAAGCTACTCGCCTGCAGTGTGATTCAAAGACAACAGACAGCAATCCTGTTAGAACCCACCAGAGCCAGCCTTCGGGGGTTGTGGGGGTGCTGACGGCCATGCACAGGCCCAGGTGGGGACAATGGAACTGGATCAAGGCATCACTCCTGGCCTCCATGGAAAACGAAGAATGGGTGGACTTCTCTTCCTTATGAGGTTCCAGTTTCTGTTTTCCTGATCCCCGTGAATAGCTCTACCATCCACCTGGATGTCTGGTCCCAGGGCCTGCGAAGAACAGGGACCTGTCCCCAGACCTCATAACAGTCACCAGTCCTGTAAATCCCAAAGAGGGTGGTGGTGGTGACTCACATTTTTCAAATGCTTGCTCTGCGCCAGGTTGTAGTCTTGGGGCTTTCTGTGTATTGACTGATTTAATCCTCAAGGGAACCCCTTCAGGGATGTGTGTATGTTGTTATTATTATTATTATTATTCCTATTTTACAGAGGCCACTCAGGCAAACAGCAGTTAAGGAACCTCCCCAGGAGCACCTGGCCAGCAGAGGTGGAGCCAGGGTTGAACCCAGGCAGCCTTCTCATTCCATCTGGCGATCACTCTGGAATTTGCCCTCCTCCCCACCTCCACTGCCTGCCACCACCCCCAGCATCATCTCCCCAATGTGCTGAGGCCTAAATCCACCCTTTGGCCCTCCCTTCTCCGGACCCCGGTCAGGGAGAGGCGATGCCCACCCCTCTGACCTGCCGTTGGCTGCTTGGCTGCTCCTGGCTCCACATCTCTACACTGGGGATAGAGAAAGAAATGGAGTCCAAGCAGATGCTTCTGCAATAGATGGGAAGTGCAGCAGAAGCAGAGCATCTGGGGGCATCTCCTGGCACGACCGAGAGCACAGCTGGATGTGAGCTGAAGCAGAGACGTTAGAATTCTGAGGATAAACAAATCAAAGAATGTGGGAAGATCTGAGCCAGAAGTTTCGTTTGGCGACGTATGTTGTGTAATGCTTTCCTTTTTCAGATGGAGACACTGAGGCCCGAGTGCCTGTGACCTTCCCAGGAATGTGTCCAGCAAGGTGGCAGCAAAGTTGCCTCATCGTGCATTGAGTGCTGGTCACCTGCATGGTGACGGAGCCTTGTCCACTCTGCCAAGGAGGTCTGAGCAGAACTACAGCCAGCAAGAGCAGCTGGGCGGGGTGTTGCAGGCCCAGTGGCCAGGGGGCACACAGCCAACTGACTTGGGGACCCCTAGGGGCCCCCTCAAGAAGACAGGCAGACATCCTCTAGAGCCACTGAGTTATAGGACACTGCAGAGGCCACGGCTGGGGAAAAGTGGTTTCAAATGGGAGCCCCAAATTCAAAGTCCAAAGCACATGCCCCAAATCACAGGGGAAGCTGCTTCCCAACAACAGCGGCTCCACTCATGAAACCCGCCTGTGAAAACCATCACTGAGCCCCCGGAGCCCTTTCTCTCCCTCGAGATGGGTGGGCTGGAGCTGGCGATTCTGGCTGTGAGACAAGCGGCCCCTGTAGGAGAGTGGCAGGTCCAGGTGAACGGGGCAGGCAAGGATGGGTGCAGGTGAGCGCGGCCTCTGGGAGCGCTATAGAAACTGCGTCCTCCAAGCTGCCCCACATCCAGAAGAGGCATCCTTCCACTCCAAAACTCTCAAACCCGCAGGCATGCCGCAGTCACCTGGGCTGTGTGCGAAAATACACATCCTTGGCCCCGAGCCTCCCAAGCCTTTGGCTCTGGGACTGCAGGCACAATGGCACCATGAGAAATGCTGCTGTGGGCTGGGTGCCTGCGTGCTGCTGGGGTGAGGGTCTCGTGGTCTCACAGGCACAGTTCTCTGAAGCTTTTCTGCAGCAACAGGGCTCTCCATTACCCAGAAGGACTAACTGTGCTGGGGGCAGGCAGTGATGCAGCACTGCTCATCAGGCAGTGATGCAGCTGTGTCTTGGAGACGGCCTTGGACTTTGTGCTGAACACCATGCTAGACTGTCCCCATGGGTCACAGTCCCCTAAGGAAAACACAATTGGCCCATTTTACGGCTGGGAGAGGCAAGGGAGCCATGTGTCAGTCAAGGGGAGGCCTGCACTGGGACCACTCAGCAGGCCAGGCTCATGACACTCTGAGTTTATGACAAGGCATCAAGAAATACCGGTACCAAAGCACAGCCAGGTAACCTACTTGCCAACTGATTACTTTTTCCTTAGTATGTAACCCAACCTGGGGGTTCTCTTAGGTCTAGACCTGCTGTGATCTGAGCCCTTTAAACTTGCAGGATGAAAGGAACCCTCAGAGATCCTTGGTCATCCGTCTCTATATCCTCAGTGAGTTTTCTCAGCACTCAGGGTTTCTAAGGTATTGACGTTCAGTAATAGAAAGAAAGAGAATAAATTCAGATGCCTTGTGAATGCCTTTTCTGGATTCCAGACAGAGGGTGTTTTTTTGGTCTCTCTCCCTACCTAACTCAAAGTGAGCTCTTCCTATTTTGAAGCTAAGGAACACAGTATTTCTAACTTGTGCTGGATTCTTGATTTCCTTACTTGAACCTTTCTGTGCTTCCCTGAGTAATGACTTTCAGCCATTTGAAAATCTGCCCTGAATTTTTTCAAGGGACTCTGGTCACAGTAAAGTATAAGAAGGGCACATTTCAATGGAACCTAACAGCCTAGAAAGATACCAATAAGCCAGGGCTGCTGTCGCAACCAGGCGGGACAAACTGCAGGCTGGAATGAGGGGGAACCACCATGAAACGCAAGGCCGAACAGGAGACCTGGGGCCTGTTCTTAAAAATACTTTCCCTAAAGCCCCAGGGGAAGAAGAATATCACATGAATCCAAAAGACCAGACCCTCAGGGAAAAGAGAAACCCAGCAGGCAGGCAAAGTTAAGAGCCAGTGTTGAGTGAGGATGCTGGCTCCGGCCAGGGGTCAGAAAGCCCCCCAAAAGGAGCAGCCCAGAGGCCCCCAAACAGCTTAGAAATAATAGGTTTCTCAGACACACACAAATGTGTGGTGTGGTGCCTGATAGGGTTCCTAGGGGTTTCACACCCATTATCTCATTTGTCCTGGTCTCCACCCTGGGCCTGGTGAGGCTGAGCCTGGGCACAGAGAGGTTTACCCGCTTGCTCAGTGTGACCTGGTGGGTGAGTAACAGAACCAGGTGTTGTCTGAATAGGGGTCTCCTGACTGTTACATAATCATTTATTGGGTCAGTGGAAAAACCATTTGAGCGGAGACCTGGCAGGGACCCGACAATCAAAAGTCAAGGTTGCCCTGTGGTGAGGGAGAGTGCAGGACTACTGACGGTGGGGTCCAGGAGCTCAAGGAGATGGTAAGAATGGCTATTCGCTTTCTGCTCAGTCTTTATTGTGAAAAAGTCCCCAAATTGTTTTTTGCCAGACATACTTTGAAAGCACAAGCTTTTTGCTCGCTTTTATTATCTGGTTTTGGTGGAGAGGGGCTCTCAGCTTGACTCCAGCAAGGCTATTGGACAAGCACCAAGCCATGATTTCATTTGTGCCTAAGGTTCAGAAAACACAAGGTGGGCTTTAAATACTCTGCCTGTAAAATCCCAAACACACACCACCCGTTCTCCCTCAGTAGAATGACAGGCGACACTTCCCTATTTCCATTCAGTCTTGACCTAAGTGTTGTCTGAGGTGTGACAAAATGCAGAGAAAACAGAAGTACTGGCAGCTGTGTCCTCGTACCTGAAATCTGACTCTCTGGGACCTGAGACTCCAACATCCGATGGGTACACTAGAAGCCCAATCTCTACCAGTACACAACATACAGGTAGCCCCGAATCTAAAATACAATAAAATAATTTAAAAAATAACATTCATGGTGGCTAGGATTGGTGGAAGTCCTGAAGGTCATGACATAAACGTGTCACTGAACTTGGCACACACTGGGGTTCCTGGAGCAGGCGTGCCTGAGTGGGGAGTTGGGCCAGTGGGCGGGCCAGTCAGATGCAGCCCCAGATTTCAGCCTGGCTGAGAGGTGCCCCACTTTTCTCCTGCAAAAGCAGTACCTCCCTTGAAGTGAGGTATTTCTTTATTTTAAAAAACTGATCCCACCCAAGAGCCAACTGCTAATGTTGGTGATGGAGGGAAGAAGGGATCTCAAAGGTCTAAGAAAGGGGAGAGACTCGGCCGGGGTATGGGTAAGGGAAGGAGCTGACATTGATTAAAAAGGGGAGGGTGGGCCGAGGGCGCAGCTCAGCTCTACTCTGAGAGGAATGAGCCTGCCACACACGCAATGTGGAAATGAGAGAGGGTTTGCCAGCCCAGTGCAAGGGCTTCTGACTGTGGAGGAAACTCTGGTAAGAGCTGAAGATCTGGTTAAACTCGTGGCGTGAGGGCGTGAGCAGACGGCACAGGATTCTTGACAGTGCTTCAGGATGAAGCCGGGGCCCATATGTAGACTCCCAAGAGGAAAGGAGGCTCCAGAATTATAAGATGCTTACTTTTTCTTTTCTTTTATAAACTGAAGTTAAACAGGGGTGCTATCAGCAGCCTGCTGCTGGTGAAGCAATTACTAGCTCAGCTGAAGAAACTCGAGGGGAGCACAGCTCTTGCACAGAACACCCTGCAATGCAGATGGACGTGGCCTCTAGGAAGGAGATGCCTCAGACCCCATATCCCAGGAAGAAAAGGAAGCTGCATGTTCCAGGTGGCCAAAGAGTAACTGATCCTTTCCTCTCTCACTCTCAGGCAGTCCTTATGATTCAGTCAGGCTTCTACCATACTCTGAGTATCTGAGCTGGAAGCAGGAAGGGGCAGGATGAGAACCCCAGCCAAGTATCCCGTCAGCTTCTTAAAAAAACCCTGGGGCTTGGCTCAATTCTTTTTTACAAAAAGAAAACTCACAGTTAAAATCATTATTAGCAATGACGTAACATAAATTTATTTTAGTCACAAAATTTATTTAAATAATTTTATGAATGATGTCAGTTTTTATTTATAGAACCATTAGTTCTAACAAGTTCACCTGAAAGTTTCATGTCTACATTACTACATTCTATGGGAGAAATCGTGTGCTAAAGAGCTATTTTTAAATTTGGAGATTTGGGAATATCTTGCGGGTAAGTATCCAACAAAAACATTTAAGGTCTAATTACTGTATTGGGAAGGGATGTTCAAGATGACCTATCAGGCCGGGTGTGGTGGGTCATGCCTGCAATCCCAGCACTTTGGGAGGCCGAGGTGGGTGGATCACCTAAGGTCAGGAGTTTGAGACCGGCCAGGTCCAACATGGCGAAGCCCTGTCTCTACTAAAAATACAAAATTAGCTGGGCGTGGTGACGGATGCCTGTGATCCCAGCTACTTGGGAGGCTGTGGCAGGGAAACTGCTTGAACCTGGGAGGTGGAGGTTGCAGTGAGCCGATATCACACCATTGCACTCCAGCCTGGGTGAAAGAGCAAGACTCCGTCTCAAAAAAAAAAAAAAAAGAAAGAAAGAAAGAAAACGACCTATCAAAATTTATTGTCTTAGAACCACCACGACAGCAAAACTGTAACAGGGAGCATTAGAGGCTCAAATACCCACTTCAGTCAGGCTTGGTGGTGCATGCCTGCAATTCCAGCACTTTGGGAGGCTGAGGCAGGTGGATCACTTGAGCCTAGGAGTTCAAGACCAGCCTGGGCAACATGGCAAGACCCCATCTCTACAAAATACCAAAAAAATCAGCTGGGCATGTTGGCACGCGCCTGTGGTCCCAGTTTCTCAGGAGGCTGAGGTGGGTGGATCACCTGAGCCTGAGAGGTCAAGGCCACAGTGAGTGATGATCTTGCCACTGCACTCCAACCTGGGCAACAGAGAAAGACCCTGTCTCAAAATAAACAAAATAAGGGCCGGGCACGGTGGCTCACACATGTAATCCCAGCACTTTGGGAGGCCGAGGTGGGCGGATCACGAGGTCAAGTGATCAAGACCATCCTGGCCAACATGGTGAAACTCCATCTCTACTAAAAATACAAAAATTAGCTGGGTGTGGTGGCACATGCCTGTTGTCCCATCTACTCGGGAGGCTGAGGCAGGAGAATCACTTGAACCCGGGAGGCGGAGGTGGCAGGGAGCTGAGATCACGCCACTGTACTCCATCCAGCCTGGGCGACAGAGCAAGACTCCATCTGAACTAAACTAAAACTAAAACTAAACTAAACTCAACTCAACTCAACTCAACTCAACTAAACACAACACTAAACTAAACTAAACTAAACTAAACTAAACTAAACTAAATTCACCTCTAGCCAGCTCGCAGGGTGTTGTGGGTCTTACTGGGGAGGGAGCTGAAGCCCGCTCACCTTTAAGGGGCTTAGAAATAGGGTTTTGGCCCAGGTAGCCCTGCCAGGACGTGGTTCAAGATCCTTCCTGGACTCGCCATCATGGCGCATGCTCGCTCATCCCTGCTCATCCCCGGAGTGGCTGCCCTGTGCACCCACAGGCTCACAGAAGGGAAGGGAAGAAAGGGCTGCCCAGTATTCCTATCAGTGGAGTCTGGTGGAGAGAGGCACGTGCATCTCTGGGGTGCGTCGTTACCATGTGTCAAAGCATTTAAAGGACATTGATTAAGGAAGCATTTTCCTGGCTGATAAAAAAAAAACAAAAAAGCTCAATTATGGTCATCGACCCCTGCCAGAAGGCTATTCACTGTATTACGTGGCATGTGCATTATGCGGTGCTTAACAAAAGTAAAATGAAAAAGAAGAGGAAAACATTCACCTCCACCTCACTTATTTAGTTGGGTCTTTATGGGGCTAAAGCCACGCAGGGGTTAAAAAATGCAAGGCCCATACCCCTGGCCACTGCAAATGTATCCTGACGCTTAAATAGGGCATTCCTTTGGCTAAGACCAGGGGCCACCTTTCTACTCGCCCAGCCCCAGGCCACCTGGGTGTCCTGCTTACTGAGCTCGAGGCTCGATGGGATTAGCTGCAGAGTGGTAAACAGTGCCTACACATGAAAGATTTCTTCCCATTAACAAAAAAATCAATTCTGCCCCACTAGGCTCTAGCTGAACAAAAATGAATTTGGGGGCTGAAGGAAAGAGGCTGGAACAACACACTATTGGTGGTTGTGAGCTGGTGCAGCATTAGGAGAACAAAGTGGAGGCACGGTGGGACCTTGGTGGGTCAGGGCAGCGAGGGGCAGGGTGAACACATTTTAACAGCCAAACTTCTCCTTTCATACATGTGTAAAACCTTTGGAATTTCATCAGAAAAAACTTTATTTCAAAACTGATCTTTGAAGTTTGAAAATAAAAGAAGAAAGCCTATTTCTCAGTACAGAAAGCAGGTTTTAAAATGCTGAAGGGACCAAAGGGAGGTGCTAGCAGGTGGTGGTGGCACTGACTCCGAGGTCCATGCCTCTCCTGTCTCCCGGTGCTCTCTGCTTTACCGTGTCTGTTTCTCACTTAGACTTTCCCCGATGGGACACTATACTTCCATCTTGCCTCTCTCATTGTCTTTTGCCCTGTTGGTGCCTGGTAAGCCCTTGTCCCAGCCCTGGAAGGTAATCTGGATGGTATCCTTGATGAGCCAAAGAGGAGGGGAGGCCACCTGTGTATATGTCATGTGTGCACACATGTGAGCATGCACATGTGTCATGTGTGCACATATGCATGTGAGGCTGTGTGTCACATGCAAGACCACGCACACGATATGTATATACACGTGAGTGTACACACGTGTGCACACGTGAGCGTATGCATGTGCCGCGTTAACGCATGTGAGATCGTGTGCATGTACAAGTTATGCACACGTGAGAAGGGGCATAGTGAGAAGAAAGAAACCGCAAGAGCCTCATGGGCAAGCAGAGGCCAAGCCTGTGTGATGAACACCTCTTCCAGGAAGCAGCCAGTGATACACAGGCCACTGCTGTCGGCAACAGATTCCTCTACAGTCCACACAGGCAGAAAGAAGTCACTAGGACCTCCAACCTCAGGTATGAAAACAAAACTTCAAACTTGAGAAGGGAGAAGGGGCAAATAGCAACACTCCTGAGCTCTGGGAGTCCATTCTGCCCAGCCAGGCCCTGGTCTGCTCTGGGCCCTCAGCTGCTTCCCTGCTTGCAGCTGGACCTTTCACCCCTCCCCTGCTTGCTCACCCAGTTGACAAGTTCACGTGTCCTTGACAATGCACTGGGGTGGGGGGGGATGCTCAAGGGGAGGTGGCACCTCTGTGGGGTTTTCTGGCAAAAATAGACGCTCACTAAAAACCTGCTGAACTTGAAGAAATAGGGATTTTATCTTCCTCACGTATTTCACAGCTGACAAAGCACTTTCAGCGAGACTTCTCTTAATTAGTCTTTACCACAATCCCGGGAGGCAGGCATTTTCAGCCCCTCTTGACAGAAGACTGAATTGAAGCTCAAAGAAGGTAAGGGGCTTGTCTCGGGGGCAGAGCTGGGACTTGAGTCCAGAGCTTTTAAAAATTAAACCCCATTGTCCTACAGCCACTATCCCCCACCCTGTATTAGCAGGTCACTTATATCTGAGAAAGAACTAGACTGCAATTTGCAGAAATGGCTGGAAAATAAAGGGCCATGAAGTGCCTAAGCATTTCTTTTTTTTTTTTCTTTCTGGCATCAGTTAGCAATTACCCTTGAACTTCCCTTCCTTCCCCGCTTCCTAAGACATCCCAATTACTTGAGCCAAAAAACTCACCCAAACTCCCAAATCACCCCCACCCCCAACACCCAAACATACACGTCAGCAAGATCAAAGGCATGGGGGAAATGGGCTCTGACAACTCTTTCCTTCCTCTGCCGGGCTCACACACTTTCCTCACTTACTAACTGAGAATAGAGAGGCTGAACAGCTGCCTTGTTATTTCCAGCAACATTTGGGATAGAACCAATTTCCAGTCTGGCCAAACGACCTGAGGCCCTGCCGAATGTGTTGCACCGACTGCCCCCAAATCACCAAATGGACGGCGCTCTAACAGGAACACATTTCCCCAGCTCCCAGGCAACCCCGTGGGCCCGCAGAGTCTGCACACATCTGGAGCTGAGTCCCCAGTGCTGGCCTGAGCTGAGGAGGGAAAGCCTCCCAGGCTCCAAGGCAGGGCCATGTCTTCTTTACCTTTTGTGTCCCAGATTCAAGTAGAATGACCAGCAAGTAGTTGGGGCTCAGGGCTGGCTGAATGGCCTCCACCTGAACACCAGGAGTTAGGCTGGGTCTATTGTTTAAAATGCACATTCTCCCTGGGAGCCCTGGTTGCGCATGCCTGCACGTGAGCACACGCATGAGCTGAAGGCACGGACTCACATTCTTCCTTTTTTCATCTCCTAGGGAAAAAGTAGGTGCATCTGCTGGTGCATGACACAAGGACCCCCTGCCTCCCACATGCACAGGGGCTGCTGGGAATGGGGTTGATGGTACGGTTCAACTTGCACATAACTGGTGAGCGGGGCTAAGGAATGAAACAGTGGGACTTTCATAACCACCAAGCCCGCGGCATTCCAGGTGTCCTCCATCAGACAACCTGCATGAAATTTACACAGAGACTCGGCAAACAGCTTGGGATCAGTCACACGGCTAACCTAATCTGCTCTTCATATTCCACCTGGCTTTTCATTGCTTACCTGTGACCAGAGGCTGTGGGTTCAGGGGCATCTTTAAAGCTAAATCAGAAAGATAAATAAACCCCCTCCAGATGACATGAGTCCCGGGCACCCATCCAGGACCCTTGTGCCTCTTCTCTTCCTGCCTCTGGAAGGTAGTGGGAGGGTCGTGTCCCACCACGGAGCTCCTGCAGTGCCTCATCCCTCTGTCCAGCTTTTTGGCTCCCCTGTCCCGGTGGGTTTGAACTCCTACTGCTTTGGGAGCTGGGGATAGGGAGATGCAGCCTTGACCATTCCCCTGGGCTTGAATCCAGTTCTCACAGAGCCTTGCTGTCTCTGGTCTCCAGGGTTCCTGCTCAGAGCCTGGATGGGCTGCAGCTCTCGGGATCATTTGCTTGAGACCCTCTACTAAGTACCCCTGACCTGTCCCTGACCCCCTCCTCCACCTGGAGGTGCAGCAAAAGGCCTAGGCCTTTGAGAGAGTCCCCTATGCACTGCTTCCCAGCCATTCTCTACAGTGGTGAGCACCTACTGTGGGCAGGGCCATTTTGCAAGCTTTATCTCATTTCATCTTCACTGCAATTCTCTGATGAGGCTTTTTATGCCTCCATTTTTGTTTCTACAGTCAAAGATGCTGAGGCCCAGATGGTGAAGGGCAGTGGTGGTGTGAAAGGCAAGGCTGGGCATACTCAGCCTGCCAAGCCTCTTCCTCTTCCTCTGACCCCTGCTCTTCTGGTGATGCAGAGATGCCACCTAGGGTGGAGTACGTGACGTTGCTGTCCAGCACAGCCCCAAACACAGCCACTCATCGCAGGGCCCAGTCACCATGGGAGAAAGGCCAAACAGTGCTGCTTCCCTGCCTTAATGTGTGCCCTTTTGGGCTGGGTGGCACAGCTGGTCTGCACCTGCAGGGCTGAAGGACATCTCTGGGATACAGGGTGTCATTCCTCCTGCTTGATCTGCCTCCCAAAACCCAGCCCTGAGCAAGCAGCAAGTGCCCTTTCAGCCTCCACTGCACCAGCCTGAGCTGGAATCCCAGCTCTCATTAGCTGTGTGACTGGGCAAGTTGACTGAGCTCTCCATGCCTTGGTTTCTGCGTCTATTAACTGGGATTAATTATATCGACACCTCTTTGGGTTGCTATGAGACTTGAAGAGAGTTTGGGTGAAGCACTCTATAAATGCTAGGTAAGTGAGTGTTATTAATTTCCCAAACATGAGAAAATGACCAACGTCTGTTCTGGCACCCCTCCATCTCTATGCCCTCCCCACCAGCCCTATCAAATGCAGTTTCCTGTAAATAATCCTCACATGGGGATGGAGCACGGCCGGGGAGGGAGTGCGTCCCTGGTCCACAAGGCTGCCATGACATGACAAATAAGCTGCAGGCTGACAATGTCTCCAAGACATATTGGAGTTTACTTTGTCATTTGGGCTTGCCATCTGTGCCACCCCAATGGGGGCTGGCTTCCCAGGCTGCTCTGGGAGCAGGTGGTAAGAGTCCACTAGTACCCGGACAGATCTGCAAGCTCAGCCGGCCATCCATTAGGCTGCCTAATGAGAGGAAGTGGAGCTTGCCCACCGCCCGCCTGGGAGCCAGACCTTCCTTCCCAGGGAGGGCCAGGGGCTCTGCTCTGCACAGTGCAGGGAGCAGCAGGACTCATCACCTGATGGGCCCTCCCAGGCTTTGGGTACAGGCGAGATCAGACTGGACATGAACTTGACTGCAGAGCTCTCACGGTTAACTCTGATGCTAGATGTGAGGAGGCCAAGGGCATCTCTCATGGAGTGCTCGGCCTAGGAAATGAGACAGCAACTTAAAACTAAGAGTGGAGGAGTGAGAAAGCCTATTACGGAATTCCGTAGGAGGCACAATGAAGGCACCCGTGGGCCACTGCCTTGATTTACTGTGTGACGTTGGGAAAGTCACTTAACCTCTCTGAATCTTGGTTCCTTATTTGTAAAATGGGAAGTGGAGTGGTTTCAAGGATTAAATGAGTTTATATATGAAGGTGACTTAGCTCAATAAACATTGATTATTATTCCTGAAACCAAACAGACACAAAAGTCACTTGCTTTTCCATGGTAAGGCCAGTCAGGAGAGGAAAAAAGCCAGTCTCTCGCTGCAGGTAATGATGTAACAGTCACCCCAGCCTAAGCATACCTGCCCATGGGACTCAGAACATACTGGGCCCAGGCCAGCCCTGTCCAGGTTCAGAAATATTCCTATGCCTCTGGGCAGAAAGGAAGTGGCTAAATTTGCTGAAATTAAAGGCTGTCCTTATTCTTAACCATGAAGAATGACTCTCTGCCTTCCTCTGAAATGAGCCTTAGCAAGGAGGTGCTGTGGGGGGTCACTCTCATCCGAAACCACATTAATGACAGGAAACCAGGGAGGCCAGACCTGTCTGTCAGACAGCAAACCTGCAAGGGAAAGGGCCTGCGGGTCTTTTCTACAGCCGTCGCCATCTGCCAAGATGGTTCTGTGGACTGCAATACGTGCTTGCGGCCACCGAGCCTTCTCAGCAGAGGGACCGGGACATTCGACTTCTGCAGGTTGTATTTGTATGGTGGCAGGTCGCATCCAGTTGGTGTGTGGGGGCCCCGTGTGCTCTGAGCTCCCACTCACTGCCCGGGGCTCTCTGCCAGTCCAGGCCCCAGGGCTGGGCACATGGGAGTTTCCTCGGTAACTGCCCAGTGAATGAATGCCCCTTGAGAGACAGGTGCAAGGAGCTGGGCAGCTGACAGGAGCATTGGCAAGTTATGGGATCATGTCCAGCCAGGGAGGCAGCCAGTCTCTAAAACCCCTGCCCTTCCTTCTATGCCATGCTGCCTAGCGCTCTGGTGTGGGCCCCTGGAGTATCACCAGGGAAGATGGGAAGGATTCAAACAAGCGCTTCCAATGATCAAAGTGCTGGGTTGAGGCTTGATATGGTTTGGCAGTTTGTCCCCTCCAAATTGCACGTTGACATGTGATTCCCAATGTTGGAGGTGGGGAGCCTGGTGGGAGGTGACTGGATCAGGGGGGCAGATCCCTCATGAATGGTTCAGCACCATCCCCTTGGTAATAAGTGAGTTCTTGCCCCATTAATTCACTGAGATCTGGTTGTTTGAAAGGGCTTGGGACCTCCCCCTTCTCTTTCTCTTGTTCCCGCTCTTGCCATGTGATACACCGGCTTCCCCTTTGCCTTCTGCCATGATTGGAAGCTTCCTGAGGCCCTCACCAGGAGCAGATGCTGGAGCTTCCTATATAGTATGCAGGACTGTGAGCCAATTAAACCTCTTTTCTTTATAAATTACCCAGTCTCAGGTATTTCTTTATAGCAACACAAAACGGCCAAACACAAGGCTCTTGAAGTAATTTTTAAAAAGTGAATTAACTGGTGTTTCATGGTGAACCATAAGAATAGAAGAGTCTAGTAGAACAATCAGCTCCTTTAATAACAAGGTGATTATTTGGCAAAGAAAGGCTCTGAGCAGGGCTGGACTTGCAGCATATGCGTAGTCTCTCAAGGGGAATTCATTCACTGGGCAGGGAAACTGAAAGCAGGGCTCATGCCCGCAGCAGGGAATGAGCTGGTGGAGGGCCTTGAAAGGCATGTGCTCAGGGTGCACAGGAGGCTGTGGTGCTCACAGGATCCAGCAGAGGAGGACAGGAGCTGTCAGGGAGGGCTTCTGGGAAGAGCTGGAGACACAGACAGGTTGGAGGCTGGCAGGGGTGTGGTGGGGAACAGGAGGGCTGTCTGTGGTGGAAGAGACAACCACAGCAAAGGTGGAAAACCCCCAGAGGAGAAGCCTCACCTGGCCAGAGCAGAGGGAGGAGGAGGGGCAGCACTCAGAGCCAGGGCCACAAGGGACAGGAGCACCATGGAACTTACGGCCAAAAATGGGAGATGCGACAAAAGGGGAATTCTATTTTGATGAAGAGTAAAATACATAATAGACCTTTAACCGTCATAAACCTTCATGGCCTCAATAACACTGCATAGAAACATACAAAATAAAACCAATGATCAAAGTGATACTGACATGAGAAAAACTGTGCAAAACAAAAGCTACCATTGTTTGGTCAAATAGAATGAATGAATGTATATATCTATATGGGGGTGTATATATCTATATGGGGGTATACATACCCATCCATCCTACTTGACCAAAAAACATTGGTGGTGGGGGTGTGTGTATCTCAAACACTGTGACAGACAGAAGATGTGTTTTCAAGTATCAATGAAGCATTTAGTAAAACTGATATATATATTAGACTGCAAAGACTAAATACACTTGAAAAAATAAAAAATTATAGAGGTCATATTCTCTGATAATTACATAATAAAAGTAGAAATTAAGGCTTCAAAAATTATTTAGAAATGTCTTTTCTAACACGTGAGTCAAAGGGATAATCAAAACTGAAATTATGTATTTATAAATATTATATATGAAAGCTACAGAATGCCACCAAAGCAATATACAAGAATATTTATATAACCTTAAATACTTTTATTAAAAATCAAAAAAGGACAGAAAACAAATGAGGGAACCATTCAAGGGAAGCTATTAAAAAAACTAAAATAAATAGAAAGATAAAAAAAAAAAAAAAGGTGGCTGGGGGCAGTGGTTCATGCCTGTAATCCGAGCCCTTTGGGAGGCCGAGGCAGGGGGGTCACCTGAGGTCAGGAGTTGGAGACCAGCCTGGACAACATGGTGAAACCCCATTTCTACTAAAAATACAAAAATTAGCCAGGCATAGTGGTGCGCACCAGTAGTCCTAGCTACTCAGGAGGCTGAGGCAGGAGAATCACTTGAACCTGGGAGGCAGCGGTTAAAGTGAGCCAAGATGGCGCCATTGCACTCCAGCCTGGACAACAGAGTGAGACATCGTCTCAAAGGAAAAAAAAAAAAAAAGAAAAGAAAGTTAAAAAAAAAGAACTAATACAGATAAAAATTTATTAAATAGTATAAAGCAAAAGTCTAATGACTTTATAAATTTAAAAAGCAGTTATTTGGAAAGATAAATAAAGCAAATAAATCAATGAAGAAAAAGAGAGAGAAAAATAACATTAGGATATATATGGCTATAGGTATATTAATTTTAAGACAAATACAAACTCTTAGGTAAAATTTTGTACCAATAAACTTTAAAATTTAGATGAAATTTAGGTGAAATTGCTATATTTTCTTTCAAAAAATACAAATGATAAAACTGACTCAAGAAAAAGTAGAAAGCCTGAAAAAAATCACTAATGGTGAAAGAAACTGAAATAGTTGTCCATCTCTTCAAAATGCCCCTAGCTTCCAGGTTCACTTAGTTCAGACAGGATTTTTTTTTTTTTTTTGGTGTTCTTTTTTCCCCAAAATGAACAGCCATTTTAATATTTTAGAAATATTTTTATATTTGAAGAAAACTTAGATCACACAAAAATAACATTTTGATAAGCAAAAAGCCTAATCTTACTTATATAAATGCCCAAATCCTAACTTAAATAACAATGGCTCAAATCTAGTACTATATTTAAAGAAGAATGCACCATAATAAAGATTGATTTCAGAAATATAACAATAACTTTCTAAATGCTAAATCATCAAAACAAAATAATCTGTATCTGCCAATAAGTGAGAAAAAATATTATACCACATTAAAGTATTCCAAGTTTTTTATATGAAACTCAAATTAGTGCCTGAATTTATTAAAAAAAAAAACTCATTGGAAAATAGGAATAGAGAATGGGTCCTTTAACACAATCAAGCCCTCTCTTCCAAATTCCCAATCTATATCAGACTTTACTGTGGGACACTAGAAGCATCCCCATTAAAGTCAGGAACCAGGTAAGAATGAAAACCACTGCCACTGCTTTCAATGTTTTAGTCAAAAATACAAAGCAAGAAAAACCAATGGTGTATAAATGTTATCAAAGAGACAAAATGATCTGTATTTGCAGATGATGTTGTCTTCCAAGAAAATCCAAGTAAATAAACTGGAGGCTATTGGAAATAACAAGCATACAGAGAGGTGACCAGTTACCAAATGAAGATTAAAAAAAAAACAACAGGGCCAGGTGGAGTGGCAGAAGGCTGTAATCCCAGCACTTTGAGGGGCTGAGGCGGGAGGACTGTTTGAGACCAGGAGTTCGAGACCACCCTGGCCAACACAGTGAGAACCCCCATCTCTAAAAAAGAAAAAAAAGACCCAACAATATTAAATTAAATATTTAATCACCAATGAAAACATAATGGGCAATGCAGGCTGGGTGCGGTGGCTCACGCCTGTAATCCCAGCACGTTGGGAGGCTGAGGGGGAGGATCACTTGAGGCTAGGAGTTCAAGACCAGCCTGGCCAACATGGTGAAACCCTGTCTCTACTAAAAATACAAAAACTAGCCAGGTGTGGCGGTGGGTGCCTGTAGTCTCAGCTACTTGGGAGGCTGAGGCAGGAGAATTGCTTGAACCTGGGAGGCGGAGGTTGCAGTGAGCCGAGATCGCACCACTGTACTCCTAGCCTGGGTGACACAGTGAGACCCTGTCTCAAAAAGAAACAAAACAAAAACCAAAACCAACATAATGGGTAATGCAACAAAATTTAAAACCTAGGAATTATATAAACAGAAAGCAAAGAAAACTATAATATGTTACTGAATAATATGCAAAGACATTTGAATAAATAGAGAGTTATATCTCCGGAAGGAAAGATTGGATATTTTTCTAAATGACCACTCTCCCCAAATTGATTTATAACTTCAATGTTTTTTTCAATCAAAATCCTGAGAGTATTTTCCTTGGAACTTAAAGTGATTCTAAATTTCTACTGGGTAAAAAAGTTATTATTACCTGGAACATTCTGAAAAATAACTACAAAGAATAGTAAGATAAGAAATTAAAATACATACATTTATAATTATTAAAAGCGTGACCCTACCATTGGAATATGCATTCAACTCAATGGAACACAACACAGGCCACAAAATACATCACAGTAAGAGGTTATTATAGGATTGTTTTCCAAATGAGTTGGTTAAAAGAAGATTATTTAACAAGTGATGCTGGGACAATAATAAATAATTTGGAAAAACACAGATTCTTATCTAGTCACACATCAAAACAAATCACAGCAGAACTTTAGATTTAAATGTTAAAAAAAAATGAAGGTACTAGAATATACCAGAAAACCGAGAAGGCTTTTCTAAAACGTGATGGCAAAGACACAAAACATAAAGGAAACATGAAATGAAAGTACAAAGCAGAAACTGGAAACAAGTGGTAGTAATGTGAGAGCAAAAGAAGGCCTTGTTTCAAGAGGAGCTCCTGCAACTCCACGAACAAAAGTAAGACTGCAATGGAAGAGACGCTGCGGACAGACAGGCAAAGGTCTCAAGGAACACAAGTGGCTCAACACAGGCACCCTTAGCAGTAATCAAAGAAATGTAAATTAACAATAAAATACCCTTTCACCTTCCAAATTGATAAAAATAAAAAAAAAAAAAATTACCAGTTAGCAAGTCTTGTGTGGAAAACCAAACCAAACAAACCTCTTTCATATATGCAGAAGTGTAAACAAATTCAACCATTACGGGGGACAATCTGTCATTGTCAAAATAATTAAAAATGTGTTTATATATTTATCTAAAGGAACATTCACCGAAGTATAACTTTTAGAAATGAAGATAATGTAAAAACTCAGCCACCGAGGACTGGCTAGGTAAAGTACATTGTATCCATAAGAGGGAGGATGTAACAACCATTAATCCCAGCCTGAGGACCACCTGACCTAATGACCAGGAACGAGGTGCATGACCAGGTCTCAAAGCAGAACAGACATCTGGAGTGTTAGAAAGGAACAAATTCCTGATACATGCAACAACATGGAAGACTCTCAAAAATATTATGCTGAGAGACACACAAAGCTACATATCGTATGATTCCATGTATATGATAGCACTGGGCAGGCAAGTAACTGCCAGGGACTGGTGATGGGGAGGGAAGGGCTGGAAATGGAGGCAAGTGAACTTATGGGACTCCTGGCTATATTCTGTATCTTGTTTCTGGAGGCGGCTGTCATGTAGTTTGACACTGGTCAAAAGTCACTGAAATGTGCACATAAAAAGCCTGGATTTTATTATATGTAAATACATCTCAATAAATCTGACTTAAAAAGAACCCAGAACGGACAATTAGGTAGACATACACTTTTAAATGTAAATATATGGCATAGAAAAAGTGTTAAAAGGACATACACTGAAATACTGTTTCTCTGGGTAATGGGGTTGTAAGTGATATTTATTTTCTTTCCAATGTTTTCATATATTTTGTAACTTTTCTACAATGAACATGTAACTTTTATCATTCAGGTAAGAAAAGCTTTGTGTCTGTTTTTTTTTTTATTTTTTAAAAGAGGAAGAAATATCAATGAACTGTTTGGTCTAGGAACAAACTTTTTAACAGGTTCTTACCGGAAATGACAGGCGGGTCATGCTCAGTTGGAACCTCAGTCCCTCCTGCCCTGAGGCAAAACCTCTCAAGGCACCTGTTCTAGCCCCTGCAGGGTGCCTGGCCCTCAATGAGTGTTCAAAGGATTGGTGGAAGGATAGAGGGACAGGAGGTCCACCCTGTCCAACAGCTTCATTTTGCAGCTAGGCAAACTGAGTTCCAGAGAAAGGAATCACGGTCCCACGTTTGGAAATGGTCAAAATTGGGCTTAAACCCCAGAGAGTAGTGCTACTTCCACTGTGCTGAACACCCATCAAAACCCCTGAGCTCTCCCAAACACCCCAGGAGGACACAAGCTCTCGATGGGCTGAAGATAAAATTCTGCACAGGGAAAAGCTACAGACATTATCGGCCAGTGTTTTCTAGACTCTAGGAAGGTGTCTGATGCCTCAGATTCACTTATTTTTTTCCAGTATAATTACTGACTTTATATTTTTACAGCAAACACTCACATTTTAAACTCAAAATAGCTTCCTCCAGTGGGTGGTGTCACCATTCCCGAGTATGTGTTCCCACTTCCCTGTAAGAGCATGACCATCTGCCCACTCGTGTGAAAGGCACGCTGGGGGAAGAGGATGCCGCCCCACTCATGTTAGCCGGCTGTAGGCCTTGCCGCTATGGTCAGAAGCTTTAAGAGCCACTGGTTGTTTCTTCCAGGCCTCACTCTTCCCTCTACTATAACAATAGCAAGTTACAGATGGGAGCTGCTCTTTCAGCCAGGGTCCCAGAGTGCAAAGACCCAAGGAGCAGGGTTCCAGCCAATCCACGGTCACCAAATTGGAACTTGAGTGACATGGTGATATATGTCACTCAAGTTCCAATTTACATTTCCAAGTTCCATGTTACAAAATGGTGATACTGTAAGCCATTGTGATCTGGAGGGGTGTTTGTTACTGGCATGATAACCGAGCAAAGACCGATCAATACAGACTTTAGTCCCATTCTGAATAATGATATCCACTGATAAGCTATTATGAATAACAGTTTTTAAAAGGCCATCCATGTCTACTCTAAAATCCACCCCACCATGAGTACATGGCTTTGGGAAGCATATGTCAGCCTGAGGGAGGAAGTAGATAGAACCCCAGAAGATACAAAGAACCAGTTCTGATGGGAGGAGCCTCTAGGGCCCTGCGGACAAAATTCAGAAAGGTCTGATTCTCCCCTGAAGAACTGTAAGCTGCACCATTATTCATTATGTGTGTTACTGCTTTAAAAGTACACATCAATTGTAAGACAGATCCAAAATTCAGAATTGTTAAAGTACACAGAGAAAGTACATCTCAGATTCAAGGGATATAGGGAAGCATGAAAAAATCAAAGTCAAGGAGATGATTATGGGCTAGCTATTTCTCTAAGCAGTTAGCTCCATTATTAAACCCAGTAGCTACTAATTCTTCTTAAAGCAAAATCCACCCTGACCACCTAAATATAAAAGGTCCTTGCTGACTTTACCACTATATAATTTAGGTATTCTGCATAATAGGTACCACTCAGCTATCTAGAACTTTCAGTCAGCTACATCATGCTCTAATCATTAATGGTCCACTTGTTTGGCTCAGGTAAATCACATTTGCATATGCAAATCACATCTAAATATTCTACACTATTAATGTTATCACTAATTACATAATAATAGTTACCAATTTCCACACGGATCAAACTTAGAGTTTTGTAGCTATTAGGGAAATTGTGCTTTGTAATTAAGATAATCCTCATTTCCAGATGCTAATTAACTATATAATAATTAGTCCCATTCACTAATGCAAATTGCAGATTTTCATCTTTATTGATAAAGGAGTGGCTTCTTATCCGTTAAGAAACGATAGCCCCAGAAATCTTGCAGAGAAATACCTTTCCTCCTCTAAAGGTTAAAAGGTAAATCCATTTTTATCAGTCTCATTTGTGAATGCAAATTAGGTCTGATTAATCAAGTCAAAGATAAATGTGCTAGTCTTATTTTAGGACAGAATGTATCGCTTACTGAGTTCATCTCTTTTCCCCTTATAAAGTACACAGATAAACAGGGTTCACCAAACAGAAGTCTTCCTAGTGAGAGTAATTCATCCATGGTCAGATGAAAGCTCTGAGATCCGTGCCTCTCTCTATTATGCTCCCTTTTGTTTCGCCTTCAAGCCTCGCAGAGGAATCTGGAAATAGCTGTGTCTTAATGGTTCAGCCACAATGGGAATGAGTGAGAGGGTTTTGTGAGTAAATACAGAGGAAAAAGGGATAGCCATATTTGCTTGGATTATTAAGTTTTCTGTGCTCCAAACGGAATACAAACTGGCACCTCCCATCGTGACTAATGAGGGCTGCATCGGGAGAACAGAAGGGCTGACAGCCAGCGAGGCCTAGTTGGCAGGCCCCAGCCCAGGCCTCGCCGCATTCATCATCCGCTAAACCAATCCACCAATTCCGCACCACCATTTGTCATTAATTATGCTAATCAGCACACCATTACTCTCTGATGACACTGTAGCTGTTATTAGCTAGTTATGGCTTTTCAAAAGCATAACTTATTGTGCATGCACGGGCTGTGCCTGCATTAGCCTACAGGGAAGAAATGTCCAATTATGAAAAGAAGAAATTTGCTATTATCTTTTTATAACAAACCAATTTAGTAATTAGAAAAGTCTCTGAACTCACGGGTTCTTTTTTTTCTCCCTTAAAATAATTGAAACAAAAAAAATGTACTTTTCAATATTTCTCTGAAAGAGGGAAATACCAAAACAGATTTTTTTTGCTACACTTTTAGAAGTGGGGCCTGGAGAACAACTGTTTCACGTGTGTGAGGGGCTCACGGAGGTTCCTGTTGGGCTTTTTTTTTCTTTCTGATGTTGAATTAGCAGGACTACTTTATTATGTGTATTTTAGCTAGGACGAATGCCTGAAAGATGAAAGCACACCCATGTGACCTTTTACAGTTCACTCGTGGCAGAGGGAAGCTATTTCACATAACGATGCCAGACTGTGCACACCTTACCTGGCAGATGCTTCCACGGGAAGTTCAGCAACAGCCTCCTTTAACCCCTCACAGGCCCCAGTGCCACCGCCAAGGCTGTCAGTGCCTCTCAAATAACCTTGGAGAGGTACTTCGGCCTAGTTAGCACATGTCCTGTGCACAGTTTGGGGGAGAAAAAAGACGGTACTCAGGCTGGCCGAAGAATGGGTGCTCTGGAGTCAGCAGCCAGAGCCCGTTACAGGAGGCCCCTTTCTGAAACACAAGGCTCCATCCAGCAAGGGGCTCGTGCTGACCCTCGAGTGTCTGCAGGACTCACCCTCAGGCATCTGTCCAAACCAGGCATTAATTCCAAGTTGTTGTGTTCAGGCTGGGAGTCTTTACCACTAGTTTTAGAAGCTTAGTCTGTATTAAGAGCTCATTAATATCATCAGAGTAAATGGGCCTATTAAAACATCTTTAAGCAATATCTGAACATAAATCTCCCTAAACTATATTTAATGACTGTACTTAAGATACATTATATGCAAGTCTTAATGAGACATTAGATAGCGTTTTGAAGATTAAAATTAGAGAATCCATATAAAGTCTGTCCACTTAATGTAGCCTTAAGCTATACTGATGAAAGCATTACTACTAAATTATTACTGCATTAGAACAAATATTTTTAATCATCTCTGATTTATGTATTTTCTTTTTCATATAATTTTCATTTTCACAAAAATACATTTTGAGTTTACAGAAGAGGGTAAGTGAAAGGTTTCAAGTTTCTGAAGTTCTGGAGGTAAAGTGAATACAGAATTGAGTTGGTACTGTACATGTGAGCGTGCTCTAGGCTCTGAGTCACATTTCTTCATGTTCGGTTTAATTAGTCATTTTAGTACTATTAGAAGGCTTACTGTGAAATGTCCTTCAAGACCAGAGTAGATACAAAATAGAGTTTAACCAAAAATATTCTGAAGACCAGAATACAGTACAATGTACATGTTACAATCTGTGTGGTACTGGCAGTGCTAACATCTGGGTTTCTAACAGAATCTGTGTTTCAGGTCCCTATGGAGACCCCAGACTCCCAGAGAGCAACTCTCACCCTGTGCCCAACGCCCCCACCCCCAGCAGACCCTGCGAGCTCCCTGCCCAGCGCCCCTACCCACAGCGGACCCTGTGAGCTCCCTGCCCAGCGCTCTCAGAGCTCCCAGGTCTGCCACTTTCTGTGGCTTGTCTTTGTTTCCCCAGAGCCTGCTCAGAGGCATCAATGCAGGCCTGCTTCCACTCCAGGGCCCCCTGTATGAAGAGCAATCAGTGTTGCTAGTGGAAGTGTATTAAAATAAAAAAAAAAAAGTCTGATTCCCTCAGGGCCAAGGGAATCAAACCCTTTAAACAGATCCAAATCCTCCTCAAGTCTGTTCAAACAAGGACGTGTTCTCAAGCCTGTGGAATGGCTGATGAGGGGGACCAGAACTATCGGGAGCAAGCAGATGGACCTTGTAGCAATCGAGTGAGTATCATACATGGGATTCGACTCTACTTAAAATAGAAAGATAAGTCCCAAGTCTACACAAGTCCTGATAAGACTTAATACACGATGGGCTCTTTTGTAAACAGGTCAAACTTCAGACTATATACAGAGAAATATTTTTCTATGGATTTACTGCTATATTTAAAATACCACATATCCAAACAGGATTTCTGATGCAACAGAGAGCTCTCTCCCCCAACCCCTACCCCACTGTGCTCTGGGAAGAGGTCCTCCCAAAGGACGGAAACTGCATCCACTCCTGCATCAAGGTGACAGCCCCTCAGTCCCATTTTGGAGTGAGTCGGCTGAGTACTTCATATCCCACTAGCAGCTGAGCCATAGAGAGAGTGTTATCCGAGAACCTGGACGAGGAACAGCCTACATGAATGTTACCTAGGGGTACACACCACCTGGACTTGGATCCGACACCAACACAAGGGCCTTGGTGATAAACAGACACTTTGGAAAATGTTAGAGACGAATTATCATTGACACCTTTTAGACTTTTTTTTTGGATACTTTACACTGAAGTGTAACCATCTTTTATAAATGCTATTCAATTATGAAAGACTTTTGGGATTATGTAAATCAAGACAAGTCAACCAGTGACACCTCTGTTAATAGAATAAGATTATCTGGGTTTTTCCTTCTTCAAAGGAGAAAGTAGCACAATTTAAACACGCTGGTCATTAAAAGAAGGCTCCTCCCTTAGCATGTAAAATCTGCAGCAACAAGCCTATTTCCATTTGCTTTTCCCAGATATTCTCTCCCCAAAAGGAACTACTTCATAATACAATTTTGCATTTTTAACTGTATGAATTAGGCATTCTTCATAAATAACAGCTATGTTCTATACACAGGAGTTCCTTTTTATTAGGGACACAGTAATGAACAATGAGCAATGTGTTCTATTATTCTTTGTCAAATCACAAAATGCTACATTAGAATAACTGTGCTGGTCAATGTAATATAGTAGATTAAATTCAACTTTTGTGGAAAAACCACTGTAAAACAGCATGATAAGAAGGCTATAAAAAATTTAATTTTACTCCAAACTCCATCACAAAAAAAATGGTGTGAAAAGTAATTTTGCATAATCAGTACACGCCATCTGGAACAATTAACTGATTTCTATAGAACTATGAGGATCAGTCATATCTGCTTATTAAAGATCAGAAATTATACAAGTAATAAATCCTTGAAAAAACTAAGCGTACTCCCGCCTGTCAACGCTATTTTAACTTCAAATACTGAAGAACGCCTGATAACGCTGAAAAGAAGAGATTAATATATGCAAATTACATCCAGCATTTAAAATCCCCACAACTGTCTCCGGTTTTCTGTCCCTTATTGCTGCCTTTATGTTTTATTCATACACCAACTCACCTGTCACTTCATAAGCTATAATATTATGGGGGTATTATTAAACAGCATAAAGCCGTGCTTTAATTGGAAAGCTTCATTGCATTTTCCAATTATTTGGAGTAAATTAAAAGCAGATGCACATAGTTTAATAAGGAGTCTAATATCAGTTCCGGGAAATCAAAATTCATTGTCATTACTATGCCGTGATAGTTTTGCAAACTGTACTCAATTTCAGAGGTTTTCAAAAGAAAATCTGTCTATGCAATCTGTTAATTGTCATTCGGTTAATAACTGTTTAAATATCCGAACTACATAGCAGCTTCCTATTAAAAAAAATTAAACTATGGAGTTTATGCAAGCAAACAAATACAGCATGCCACTCCTGGGCTGGGCTGGACTTTTCAGACTTGCCTGTTCACCCTAAAACAATAGGAAGGCTCAAGAAACCCACCCACACGGCAGCTCAGCCCCAGAGCTGGAGGACAAAGAACAGCAATTTTGTACTTCTGCAAGCACCAGAGGTTACAGTACCATAAGACAG
Organism: Pongo pygmaeus; assembly: GCF_028885625.2. NCBI lineage: Eukaryota > Metazoa > Chordata > Mammalia > Primates > Hominidae > Pongo > Pongo pygmaeus. The sequence goes on along the minus strand of NC_072386.2, from coordinate 117,121,595 downwards.
CTCTCTGTGGAAGGGCAGAAGCCATGTTATAAATTGTGTTTTCAGAGGTCTGCTCTGCTCAGCAAAAAATTAGCTTCCAAAGTTTTAATTGGTCCATCTAAAATAAATTCTTTTAATGAGTAAATTAACTGATTCAGGACACAAACATGGAAAAAATTAAAGAAAGCAAATGTTGTGAGCAATTCGCTTTTAAAAAATTGACCCCAGAAGGGCCATTCCCTTACTAGTTCATGACCCATGAGTGGAGTGCCCCTTAGGCTCTGCAGGGGCCAGCCACTGTGCCCACAAGTGGATTGGACTGCCAGACAAAGGACTATATGCTGAGCCACTACGGATTTAAAGAACCAGACCTTAAAGGTTACTCTTCATAAGGAATCTTGCTCACAGATGTAGTTACAGCTCCACAGCTGCAAGTTGCATACATACACATACATGTAGCTAAAGCATTTACAAAGAAAAGTCATAGGTATACTCAAACTAGTACACGTAACCTTTTCACTTTTATACTAAGTGGCAGACTTTTTCAAATCCTATGTGTGTAAATTATAATAGGACAAGCAGTAATTGACTTTGAAACTCCACCCACTGCAAGGGCTACAATTAATCTGTTTTTAGCATAAGAACTGCTGCTCTGCAAAGTTCATAACTTGTAGGTTCTTTTTCCCAATCCAATTAAAACCTAAGAGTGTTCCTAAAAGGTGGCTGCACAGAATTTACTCTTCAGCTCCCGTTTCAAAGGGCGTATCTGCTAACATCCCAATCATCAAAGGGCAAGCCCCTCCAGACCAGAAAGGACCCCAAATGCCTGAACATGAGAGAGCCTCCTGGCAAAATAACCAGAAACTATGCTCAAAGATGAAGATAAAAGCAATTCTTGTGCAGTGATCCAAAAAACAGCATCTCTTTTTTTCCTCAAAATTACCTGTTTTAATAAAGTAGACATACTGTGCCAACTGAACCATTTAATTATCTGCAAAAATGATGAATCAAAACAATAGTTTGCAAAAATAAATGTCTAACCTCTGATTAAAATGTCTGTCCTCATTAAATCCAAAGAAAAGGTAAGATCTCTTTTTAGAAAATGTAGCCTGAAGAAACAAGCAGTCCCCCCGCATCTACAGCCGCACCCTTTACAGTGGCAGTGACCTGCCATGAGACGGGACATCTGAGGATGTTGTCTAATCTACTCTCTCCAACCCTGAGAAAAGACGGTATGCCCCTGTGGCCTTCGAGCCTCTGGGGGCCGCCGGCCTGGCAGCAAGTGAGCTCGGGGACAGGGGACTTCCAGATGATGCGCTCGGTGGGTGGTGTGATTCTGGAGCAAGGAAAGAAACTTTTTTTTTTTTTTGGCTAAAATAAGAGGTTCTGGGAGGGGAGTGGTTGGAAAGGAAGGAGCCAAGGCCAAAGAGAAAGAAAAAGAAAGGCAAAGAAGGAAAATCATTTAAAGGGTTGAGTGCCGATATGATCCCTTCTCAAACCAGAGCTGACTTGATGAAAAGGAACATGGAAAATTGAGGCTGATTTAAATGTTGAGAAGTTCTCTCTTTAAAATCATTTTACCCAGTAGCAAGCTAACATCTCCAGCAATTACACATTTCTGAACCAGAAGGGAGGGTTTGCCTTCTATTACGCCAAATTTTCCCTGAGCCATGCCAGGTCCCACCATTCATGAGCTCCCTCTGTCAGTTGCACCCTCTCCATCCCCGGCTGGACTTTTAGGTGAGGTCACACTGCAGGGTGAATGAGACCAGTGCTTTCTGGTATAATAGGCAGCAATTCCCTGGAATAACACTATTTACGGCAGTTATAGCAGCTCCGCTTCTGGAGTGCCCTCTTGGTACTAGGCACTGGGTATTTCATGTACATTATCTCTAATCCTCAAATTCAGAAGAGAAAATATAATTCAAAATTACAAAAAAAAAAAAGAGACTGCAATGTTATATAAACTGCCTAAAGTAATGTAGCTGGAAACGGTGGATACAAAAGGGTGAACTGGTTCTAAGACCCAGGTCCTTTCAGAATCAATGAAACATCGAGTGTCATGGCACATCTCCTGTATGCCAGGCCCTGGGCTGGCCATTGGGCATCAGGCACACACCAGTGAAGGAGACGTCATCATCCCGCCCTCCAGAATGAACCCTGAGCTCCACATGATGACCAGAGATGGATCTCCTTTCTTATAACTTGGAAACCAAGCAAATGGCCAGAGTTTTACAAGAAGCATAAATAGCCAAGGGGTTTCCTGGCCAAAGAAGCTACATCTTGGGCCTACAAAAGGCACAAACACCTTTGGCAAAATAGGGGTGAGTGAGGGCCGTGTAATTCATGAGCCAAGGACCTTCTTACAGGAGTGAAACTGGCGTTTTGCTACGCAGGGCATATTTCAGGTAAACACACAGGCAATGGAACATAAAGATGGGTGCGTTTATTGCCTCTAGGTAGCAAGCGATTAAGGACTTCTAAGTGTGTCACCAGAAGCGATGCTTAGGGCCACCGAGGCAAGCTTTACTCTCTCATTCAAAATTATGGATGTTGCCTCGCCAGTGGATCATGAGATCATTCATGCTATAAAACAAGTCAGGCGTAAGAAACTGCTCTCTAACAAAGGATTTCAACCTTGGAGGAGAGTTCTGCATCATTCATTGTCTTACAGACAATTGTAAGACAAATCTGGGAAATCAAGAGCCTCATTCTCTGGGATAGGTGATAAATATATTCCATCCAAACTCCAGGCTGCAGGACTGAAGATTTTTTTTTAAACATAAATGCATTTAGGACTATCACTGGCCATTAATAAAAAGAGGGAAAAAGCCATTCAGTATTCAGGGCACAAACACCAACTGTGTGACAGTAGTTGGATTCAGGTACCCTGTCCAAACAAGACAGGTGGCTTCGTTGTTCTAAAAAAGATCAGAATTTCTTTTGTTCTAACGTCTGCAGTTAAATGCATTCGTTCTGACAAAAAAAGGGGGACCCTCATACTGTGTAAGAGCTGAAAGATAAATCTCATCACCAAAGCTTGTGCGACTGTTCAACTTCTCCCCAAGTTCTGGCACCGCCTGTGTCCATCCTTAGCAGACCATTGAGAGTTTACCCCAAACCGGAATCCAATGCCCTGCCATTATTGTCTTAACTCAGAGATGCTTGAGCTTGGCAATGCTGGCAGCTGGAGGACTCAAGGGGCTGGAAGCAGGCAGGAGTGGAAGCTGGGGCTGGGAACGACTGGGTCACAGGTGGGGGTTATTCTGGAGCACTCACAGGGAATACTCACAAGGAATGCTCACGGGCTGTACTGGCTCAGTAACCTTGGGCTTGGGTTTAGGAGAGGATGGCTCTTAGGAGGCCCAATCTAGAGAACGAAGCTTCCAAGCAGGAAAGGCAGGGCAGCACACAGGTGATTATCAGTTCAAACTAGAGCCCTGCCCATGGGCAGGGTACAGGGACTCACGGAACAGGAAAGCTAGAGTAGGGGAGAAGAACACTTGGGGGTCAGACCCAATAAGTGAAATGATGGGCTTGGGCTGCCCACCATCACTACAGGCTAAGAGAAGGCCACCACAAAGAGACATCCCAGTGCCCAGGGCTCCCCCAGACACAGGTTTATAGCAGCAAGGCCAGTGCAGCCCCCACTATGAAGGCAGAGGTTCTTTGAGGTACCTGGTGTATCCCCTTTCCTGGCTGGGAAAGGATCTGAGAAGGGGCTGGGAGGGCAGGGCTGTGGATACCAACAATCACAGCAACACATCAGTAGCACTTTCTGTGTCCCAGGCATGGTTCTAAGCTTCACCATAGGTCACCGCCACCCCCATTTTACAGGTAAGGAGACAAAGGCACAGAAGGGTTCAGTTCCTTGCCCAAGGTCATTTAAGTAAGGAGGCCTTGGGCTCCCCACCTTCACCGTTTTGCCCAGCAAGAGTGATGGGAGCCACACCCCCTACTCCTTTTGTCCTTTGGATCCGGCATTGCCATCAGCCAAGTGTCAAAGGCCTCACTTTAATGAGGTCCCAGAGATGGTTGTCCAGGGGCGCACGTGAGAGTTTAAACAGTGCTGAGGCCCAGTACACCAAGTTAGTCCTAGCACGATTCACTCCAGGTCTGTGTGCCATTTCCAACCTTCAATTTGATGAGGGGAGGGAAACGGTCACACGCAACCTGTACTAAAGAAGCATCCTCGGTACTGTGGTTTCGAGCTCAGTGTCTGCAGTCAAAGAGACCTGGGTCTGAATCTCAGCCCTGCCACGTACCACAGGTGTAACTTTGAGCTGATCACAAGCTCTCAAGACCTCAGTTTCCCCATCTGTAAAAGATTTTCTTGGTTAAGGATTTGTTGGGATTAAATAACATAATGCATGGCAAGTGCATATGACGCATCTTACACAGGGTGAGTAAGAGGAAGGCTGGTATTATTCAGTACATTCATTTAATTAATTCAATCCATTTTAATAAAGCAAAAACAACTAAATGTGATTCAATGAAAGAAGTTGCCTTCATCATTTTCCCCTCTCAGCTGAGAGTTTATTATTTTGAGAGAGACAGAGGTAGAGAAAGAAACAAAAGGCTAATTTGGTATAAGCTGCCTCTAGGCAGGAGTGTCTGGTCACCACACTACTTCATTCACTCCAGAGTAAGCCTCTGAAGAAGTGCTAAGAGCAGGTGAAGGGCTGGGCTCAAGAGGGTTCCCTTTGTTTTCAGCATTTCTCTGGCCAAGTCTACAATTATGCTGTCTCTAAGGAAGGGAATTATCAGGGGGAAACGGGGGCATATTTCTGCCGAAAAACTAGACAAAGAAGATAAACATACAGGGAGAAAGGTGTCAGAAAATTGGTTTTTCTGTGTTCATGTGTTTAGGAACATTACAGTCAAGGCAGTGTTTGGACAGAATACCTGTGAAGTCCAGGGGCAGTAAATGCACATTTGCTGGCCACTGCGAGGCCTGGGGCATCTCAAGCTGCGGAACATACAAGCCTCCTTCCCACACAGCTTTAAGTCCTGGGAGGTGGGCATTACCACCTCCACCTTAGACACCAGACAATGCCTGGTGCACAGGAAGCGTCCCATAAGAATGAGCCGACCTATTGCTATGTTCAAATGATCGATATTGTTACTGCAATTGCTGATATGGAGAGATGTGGAATTTAGATCCAGAAAGGCTGGGTGCTCTGCTGGCCTCACTCGGCCAGTCGGTGGGAGGGACAGGGCCTGCACCCAGCTGTATGGGCTCCCACCTTGCTTCATCCAGCTGCCCTCGGCTGCCTGGACCACAGATTTAACCCTTTTCCAAGTTAAGAAGGGGATGTGGCCCATTAAACCAGTGCCGCCTAAGCTCTGCCATGCTTAAAAACCAAAAGAGAAGGAAAGCACAGTGGGAAGGTGGCCGCCTATTTAAGAGCACTGAAATATCTGTCACTTAGTAATATTTTTATTTTTCATGATGACTTAACTGGAAAAAGTCTTAACTTCTTCCTACCCATGGGGCACAGGAAAAGCAGAAATGAAAGCCTAGAGCAGAAATCAGCCCCCCAGGCACTTTTCCTCCAAAAAACCAAAGGTACATTGGAAGATTTTATAGAAGTTGCAGCCTCACGCTGCCAAGCACTTCTCTCCTTCCTGCCCCCAAGCCATCATTCTGTCACCTTCTTAAGAAAGGGATCGTGGGCTGCTTGCCATGGAAAATAGCCCACTTCTAAGTGGTGATGCGTGACAGAATGTCTCGGCTTCCAGGGGGTACTGAGCTGAGCCATGCCAGAGAGCCTTTTATTGCAAGTTTCTCTGGACTGAGGAAGAAATTTCCTCTGAGCACTCTGAGAAGTAATCTTATATATCAAAATTATATAAGGGAGCACACGGCTAAGAAGATGAAGACCGTGCTGGGCCCAAGCCAGCGTGTCCCATGTGATAATTCTCAACAAATCTTTGGGCTCTTTCTCCGATCACATCCCTGCAGGGGAGGTGAATAAGGAGAAAAGTGACATTCCTACACTGCTTCCTGGTTTATAAAATGTTCTTACATACCCTAGATCTTCACAACAATCCCGGAAGGAAATGGGCATTACTGCATTGTTTTAAAGGTATGAATACTAGCATTGCCCAAAGTAGCATTGTGCAGGGTCCTTGTACAGCTCTAGAGGATGCTAGTCACATATTTTGTGCAGTGCGCAACCTTGGCAACTGCTCACAGCAGCACTGTATGATGGCCAGTATGTGTCAGAGCCAAGACTCTGACCCTATGCTTCCAACCCCAAATGCCCTATCAGGTCAGCAGGCTTGCCTCAGGAGCACAGGACAGGGCAGCTCTCGGTGACTGATGAGTGAATGGAGTGAACAATCTTGCTCTTGTCTTTGCCTTTGTTTACCTACATCCTTCTCAATTAAAAAAAAAAAAAAACGCGGGGAGCCTCCATCCTCTCTAAATATGGTCTCTGCCCTCTCAAAGTGCTCACAGGTGAAAACTCTCCAACACCGAGTAGTATGGGGTAAACCAGGAGAGAGCATCAGCAGTGGGAGGGGAATCCGAAAAACCTGGTGGAAAGGCAGCTTGGGAGTGGCCTTCAGAGCCAGAGCCAGGGACAGAGAGAAGAGAAGGTGGTGAAATCTGAGCCGCTGGAGTGGCGGGGCAAGCACAGCACAAGACAAACACAAGGAGGACACAGGGAGCGACCCAGGCTGGTGGGACACGGGTGGGGCTGGTTGTTGACAGCCCCAACACCAGGCAGGTGAGATCTAAGGTCCGAATGAATGCAGTCAGGCTGTGGTAGGGCACAAAGGTGTGATCTGAGGAGCAAGGGGCCCAAGGTGGTCTTTGGAGAGATGAGTCAGCTACCTGGGCAACTGGGCTGAGGCTAGAAAAGCCTGGTCAAGGAAGAGAGTCAAGTAAGGGCTGGGCACCAAAGCCTGACACCTGCCAGACCGCAGCCCAGAAGGCCTGGGCCCAGCCCCATAAGTGAGAATGCAGGTGTGCGAAGAGAGGACCCACGCTTAACACTCAGCTCCCGAGGACCTGCTGGGGAACTGATCCTGACCATGGATTTCATCTGGAGTAAGATGACCCAGAGCCCAGCTCAGGGTTCTCAGGATCTATCTCTCTGTGAAGTCCTGGAGGAGGCACTCGCACTGCAGGAAACCTCCAGGAGGCAGGAGTTCTCCAAGTGCCCTGTGTGTCTGCCTGCACACGCTGTTCATTAACTTCAGTGACACAGCCACCGTGGTGGATGTAGAAAAGCACATCCAATTAGCCAGGCCTACATGAATATTTGCACTCTTAAATCTTTTGCATTTCGAAAGGGTTAAAGCTTATTATTAGCATATAATTTACAGTCCTTTCTCCCAGGAAAGGAATAATGCACAGTAAATGCCACATTCATTTTAATAATACATGTTACAGTCTGTGCCCAACATCTGCACAAAGGTAAAGGAGACAGATTTTTTTGACATGTCCCACTCTGCCATCTAAACACAGGCTTTTTGTTTCTTAAGTGACGGAAGGTTTAATCAAGAAAGCAGGCAATTCATCAATCGAAACAAGGCAGTGTGCGTGCGCCTGACAGCACACACATGGTTGTGTACAGAGCAAACCTGGCCACCTGTCAGCCGCACCTTTTACATCAGGATATACAAATACACCATGCGATCAATTCCCCATCCGCTCCCATTCATTTCTTCTTTTTCTTATTCTATTTTTCTTTATACTTGATTTTGTTGTCAGTCAGGGCAAGAGGAGATGGATAGACAAGGGTTCTTATAGGGGATGATAAAAATGTATCTGTCTTTAAAATGACTTCTTTCCTCCTTGGTTCAAGCACAATTATTATAAATATCTTTTCACTTCATTCAGGAATTTTCTCATACGCTATTATCAGTGGCTGTGCCAAACTGATGTTCCTGTCTCAGATCTGGGGCAATCCTCCCATACGCTCACCCACCACCGCTTGAGCCAGTTGTCGGTGATTATGAAAATCCTCTGTGGAGTGAAGAACCTCAGGGAAGCCGGGGTCAGAAATGCAATGCCACCCCGAGCCACGAGAACATATCCACTGAAGACAAAGGCCACAGGGACCCCTGTGAAAGCAGAGGCTAACACCATTCAGGGGCTTGCACCAGAAGACAGTGGCTCTTTCCCTCCTTGGTGGTTATCAGGAACACACTCACTCAGCCCACACACTCACCCGAGCACAGGGACACACACTCACCCGAGCACAGGGAAAAGGAGAACCACAGGCACACAGCACACCCAGAATGTGGATGCAAATTCTGTGGCATCAAACCATGCCAAGCAGTTGTGTTAGCACACCTGACACAGGAGAGAACAGCACTTCTCAAGCACCCTATTGTTTGAGTCTTTTACCCTTCATTTTCCCAACCCTGCAGTGCTTCCTGATCATTAAAGTATTAAGTTTATTTTCAATTTTCCGGGTGAGTTTTTTTTTTTTTCCTAATTGAGAGACAGAAATCATGTAATCACTGCAAATGAAAGGAAAATATGTTTGGAATTGTTTGGTATGCTGTAGATGAGTTTTTAAATGATCACACTGTAAGATACACATTTTTTTCATCATAAGATGAAAAGCTGGTGGCAGAAATTTTATCCAGTTGGATGAAATATATAAATCATGAATTTCATAATACTGATAATTAAATGTCCATCTTCCAATTTAAATGAGGACTAGATTAAAACTGCATGGAGAAGGCTGATATTCAGAAATCATTAATTATTTTTAATTGCTTCATGCTTTCCTACTCCAATGTCAGAGCTACATGGCTCACCCACGGTTCTGAGTTACAGATAAAATCCTCCTTCTCTCTGTACAAGGGGTCATGATCCAAACTGATGAGATGATGGACACTGACTTGACCACACCGACATCTTTCCTGGTGTCAAACATCCTGAAAGGGGGGCTGGTTTTTAAAAAGCAAACAGCTGTGGAGGGCAATAAGCTGGCTTTTCCAGCAATCAAAAAGAAAACCAAAAAAAAAAAAAAAAAAAGCTGAAGGCAGAGTGGCCAATACACCCAAGTCTGCCAGGACAGATTCAGGTTACGGCTTCTGTCCTGGGACAATTGTGTGCCCCCTTCACTTTTATAGTCAGCCTAATGCTGATGGATAAATGAAGATGTCAGTGAGCCAACCTGTCTAGGTCCTAAAGAGGAAAGCAATCCTAGCCCCGCAGCTCACCGCACTGTGTGGCTTTGCGGAGTTTCTGCACTGTGGCTCACCCTGCATTCATGGGGTGTTTGAGATTTTTTGGTCTTATTATATGCCAGTTTTAATAGGTGTTTGCTTAATTTTACTATGTCAATTTTTTTTCAAAAGAGAAAAATAAGCTTTCTATGGTTAAAAACTGTGCACTTGGAGATAGAAATCAGATTATAACAACAAACACAACTAAAGAATAGGATGGTATAGTTTCCCATCCCACGGTCCCGTTTGTTAAGCAAAACCTGCTGGAAGACAAAAAACCCTCCTAGGTTAGAAAAGCCACACTGTGCTCTCCTTGGTGGCCCCTCTCCTTACAGGAAGCCTCTGGTAGCAGGTTTGGGCAGGGGGTGGGGGAAGATCTGTCTTTCCTGACATTCCCCGAGGTCTCCAGCCCCATAAGGTGCGTGATGCCCACCACAAGAACATTTCTTAAGAAACATCTCACTCAACTTTCAGACATTTTAAGTTCATTTCAAACAAGTAGGTGTCCCCCCAATACATGGAGATATATATATATATGTATAAGCTGTTCTTATCAAACTTACAGTTATAATCATTGAAAAGCAATTGTTACGTTGTTTATGGCATTTTATGGAGCCCTCCTCCCCCCGCCCTGGTGGTAAATATTTATATTTCTCTCATTCATGTCCAGTGTTGTCTGAGACGTCTGCTAGCTTTAATATGTATCCATAGGATTAACACTCATGTGGCAATAATGTGGGAAAGTGCAGAACTAAAGAAATAAAGAAAACAAAAGCACTCATTTTGGCAGTAGAGGTTTTTTGCTCATTTTGTTCAGCCTTCTAAGGAATGCATATGTGGGAGTCAGCACTGACCCACAGGGCCCTGTTTATGAGGAAGGACAGCTCTTCGGGCTTAAGAGAATAGTTCAGTTCTTCCCAAGCAACTAGCTTGTTTCTCTCTTATCCCTAAGGGACAGCCCTCTGCCTCAGAACCTAATCTAGATATCCCCCTGCACACAGCCACACCTACTTTCTATCCTATTTCCATTCGCTTGTGTTTCCTCACTTCCACTTTCATTTGGCCGTATGTCTTTTTGGACCTACCTTAAATCCTTCTGGAATAGATGAAAGAGAAATGAGTGAATGGGCAGATATCTAAACATATAAAAAATTCCAAGAAAAAAAAAGGTAGGGTGCCACCATTTGGGACTAAAATAGAAGACTTTTCAGGAAAGATAAGATGTTCTTAAGAAAAGTAACAGCCACTAAGAGTCCTGACCAGGAAACTCACGGGTGGGGTTGGAGTAGAACCTAGAGAAATCAACATGACCCGGAAGAGGGCCCTCCAAAGAGGTAAGATCTTAAAGGCATGTTCGAAAAACCAAAGGCACAAAGCTACAGGGGTCACACCAGTGAGACCAGCACCAGGAAAGCTACAGTCAGCAAGGTAAGAACCATCAAAAAAGGTTGTTTTTAAATATTTTGTTTAGAGCAAGAAAGAGTAAGGATGAATAGCACCCATGGCTTAGGAGTGATGACCCTAACTGGGGGTTGGCAAAAATGTTTTCTGTAAAGGGCCAGAGAGTAAATATTTAGGATTTGTTGGCCATCCAGTGTTGCCTGCACACACCTAACTCTGCCATTGGAATGTGAAGCAGCTATGGACCATTTGTAAAGGACTGGGCCTGGCTGTGTTGCAATAAAACTTTATTTACAAACACTAAAGATTTTCATGTAATTTTCACATGTCCCTAAATATTACTCTTTTTATTTTTGTCCAACTATTTAAAAATATTAAAACCATCCTTGGCTTGCAGGTCATACAAAACAGGCCGTGGATGGGATTGGGCCATGGGCTTTAGCTTGCCAACCCTAACCCAGATGGACAACAGAGTGAGCCAAGCCAAGCGACCATCATTTTATCTTTTTAGGGAAAACCATCTTCAGACCCTACAGAGTGACACAATGATGGGGGACGTGAAGAGCAAGAAAGGCAAGGAGGTGGCTCGAGCAGCCAGCTGCTTGCCCGCCCAGTCCACATCCAGAGGGCCAGCAGGACGTAAAGGATGGTGCTGGAATTACAGACAGTGATCTCTGAGGAACTCGAGTGAACAGGTGATTTCAGGGGACTGCATAACAGGGAAAAAAAATCGTATTTTCTAAAAAGGACAATAAGAAAATTATTGATCTGTGGTCTGAAGTGCTCTGCAGTAAACTTTGAAAGCATAGGCTCATGAGTGCTCAGGAGAAAATGGTGATCCTGCAGGCCGGCAGGGTTTACCAAGGACATGCCACACTCACATCAGGTCTGTATTTTTTCTTACTACAAAAGCAACACGTGCTATTATGGAAAATGAGTAACTGCAAAGGGGCCAAAAAAAGATGAAAGTCCCAAGAAAACCACCATAAACACTTAGGTGTGGACCTTTCCAGACCTTCAGATGTATTTTTTGTTAATTTTAAAAAATTAATTAATTTTTTTAAGGAGACAAGATCCATGTTCCCCAGGCAGGAGTGCACGGCTATTTCCAAAGGCCATCATAATAGTACATTACAGCCTTGAACTCCTGGCCTCAAGGGATCTTCCGTCCTCAGTCTCCCGAGCAGTTGGGACTACAGGCATGTGCCACCACTCCCAGCTTAGATGTAATTGTTAAAATGAGATCACTCTGCACATTCTGACTTATTACCTATTTTTCTTTCCACTTAACAATGTTCATATATATCTTTTAATCTAAGTCATCACTTCTAGATGGCTGAAAAGTTAAGGCTACTGTATGGATGTTTTGTAATTTAAGCATTCGTCTTTGTTTGGGGCATTTAAGATCTATCCACCTCCCACTCCTGTCTTGAAGTATTATTTTTGAGAAGTGGCAGTGCTTATCCTTGTGGATAAATCTTTTTGCACATCTGTATTTTCTAGGAGATACTGCTAGGACAAGTGTGAGGATGGATGCCGGCTTTGTGGCCGTTTCGATTAGGGTACAAGAGAGCAGAGCCCAGGCCACCAGCATCTCAGCAGTTCAGCACTGAGTTAGAAAGAGCTCCTCACCCCACTTCTGCGGGCAAGAGAGAGATACGACTGGACCGTGTAGAACAGCTGGCAAATTTTGGTCAGCAGAATGCACAGTATCTCAAATTGCTAGGTGGATGTGAAAGAACAGGAATACAGAGCCCCACTTAATGAGGAAGGATCTCACAGGTATGGGTAGGCTGGTTGGAGGTGGTGGTCCCAGACACCACAGGCATTCAAGCAGCAAAATGAGGATGACTACCTGGCCCAGGGGTTTGGGAGAGTACTCCTGTGCAAGGCAGACAGGAGGCTAAATGCTTCCCTTCATCTCTTCCTTCCTTCCTTCCATGACCACATCATGAGCACTGCTTTGTGCCAGGGATGGGACTACATATCGTCTCCACTGGTGTCTCTTGCAACTCTGTGCCACGTCTCACCCTTAGCAGGCATGATGGGAGCCAACTGTCTTAGTGAAAGATACAGGAAAAGGAATCTACTAGCAGGTATGCCACTGAGAAAACATTTAAAAGTTAATATACTTTAACAACCATACATACACATTAAGTGTGGGCTGTTTTTCAAATTTCTAATTACACTGTTTTGAAACCTACTTATCTTAGGAAGGGATGGAACACTAAGGGAGCAGTAATCGAATGTCTTCAGGAGGGACACAGAGCCCGCCAGGAGTCTGCACCAAAGGCTCAGCTCCTGAAGCCTGCAGTGAACCTGTGCCAGGGCCAGTTCAGAGGCAGAATGGTTTGATGATTCATTTCATTATCAGCAGAACTCCAGCTATCAAGGCATCGGTACTGGGCAAGGGCTAGGGCCTGGGGCACACTTTGCCTTAACTGTTTTTGGAAGAAACCATTGGAAACCCTAACTTCACAATACCAAACTGAGATAGGCCACTCAGTGCCAAATACTGTTCATATGGGGGTGAGGGGGGTGGTCTCTGCTCCCTTCTAGCCAGAACGACTCGCAGGCAGGCTGCCAGGGGGTGGGCGGGCAGGCTTCCCAGTTGCACCATAGTTGCCCAGTGCTGAGCTTGCAGGCCTTATGGAGCCAGCAGGTCCTGCAGGGTATTTCTGGCAGCAACACAACAAAGCGGTCCTGGACCCTGGCAGAGCAATTTGGTGCTTGCAGCCGCTGAGGAGGCCTGAAACTGCCTGCTGCCGTGGGCTGTAGCCTCAACTACCTCTGTTTGGAAGATAAAATCCAATTGACTGCCACTTACATAAATGTAACAGGAAGTTTCTGAATGGCTTCCCCTGTGTCTTGAGGCTGTTACCTTGGTATTGCTAAACTAACAGCTGAAATGAACCCAGACAACACCTCATCAAAGCTGCGGGGCGAGGAAGCAGCGGTCCAGAGGCAGACAGCAGTGTTCCTGCCAAACCATAGGAGATTTCACTCTGTGGGTCTTTCCTGCAGAAATGCCAACAGCTGGGAAAGCCATCAGAGAACACAGGTAAAGTGGGTGTAGCCAAATGCTGTGGCTGGAAAAAGATTTGCGAGCTGCAGAAAAAAAGTCATCCGTTTTGATGGAGCTTCCCTTGTGTGCATTCTGAATGGGGGCGCCATGCTGGATTCCACAGGCCTGTTCTGCACCTCCATGCCACTAAGCATCTGGGGAAATATTCAGCTTTTCTACAAAATAGGTCATCTTTCCACACTTGTTATACTCCTTGTCGACTCTGCTGAAATAGCCACAGCACAAAAGAAATTCTCCCTGGAGATGCTGTTCTTAGACAAACACGTTCCCTCTCCCCTTGGAGAGCCTGGCTCCTGCAGTGGAGCCAGGGACGGGGGCTTAAGAACATCCCTGTTCCTCCCCTTCTCAGCAGGAATGTCACCCAGAAATGGAACAACTGGCTTTTGCTTATACTTCCAAACCTATTAGGGAGTGATCATAACGAGAAAAACTAATACTGACAAGAATTATGCCATTGTTCTATTTCATCTATTTAGTAACCTGTAGTTGCAATTTTTAGAAAAAAGATTACCTTTTAAATAACCGATTCATTATGGTACATGAATGAATGCCATGTTCCTGTGTTCAAAATGTCACTCAACATTAAGGGTGTGTGCTGGTAAGTGGCACCGATTTGCCACTTTCCCCTTATACACAAACACCCCTCACTGGCGGCCCAGGATAATCGGAGGCGAGTTTGTGGGTTTCCTCGGCTCTTAGCAAGTCACCTGCGCTGCCAAGCACCTAATGAATCTCAATTCTGTAATAAGGCTTGTAAGTTTTCCCCTCCCTGGGTGAAGGTGAAAAGGAAAACTAGGACTGATGAAGTTCCTGCCAAGGTAACTCTATCAATTTCAAGGCCGAGTTCAGAAACCACAGACTCATGCTCCAGGGGTGTGAGGGGAGACCGCCAGTGTACCCGCTGGCCACAAACCTGGCTGTGAGAAATGAGAGGTGAGGACAGACTTGGATATGGGAGGGTGAACCGACCAGGGCTCAGCTCAGCGCTGCTCCCGAGGCCCCGTGGGAAGCCTGCCCGGGTCTGGCAGGTGAACAATGTGGTGAGTATTCTCTGGAAACCTCCCTTCAAGCCTGTGAAATCCACACATTGTTTTTCATCATTAGTTTCAAAACATGCTGAGTATTTGGCCCTTCTCTAAGTGCTGTGGTGACACAAAGGAAAGGGAAGGCCTGGTCCCTGCAGGGAACAGGCCCCCTGCAGGGAAGAAAAGAGAGGTTAAGGCAGACAAATCCCACGAGAAGACAGAGAACGTGTGGAAGGAGGTGGTGCCCAGGACACAGACTCCGTAGCTGGCCTGCAGCAGTGGCTCCACATACCTGATATGGCATACAAATTGGAGTGCTGGTACTCGTAGTCCGTCCGGGTGCTGTTCCTGCCTCGGAAGGTGGCAGGAAGTGTTAGGGAGATGTGCCTGAGGAAGAGAAGGAGGAGAGAAAGGAGATTACAAGGAGCATTCCCCAAGACTCAGGAAGCACCGACGCCATCAACAGCTGAAATGCAGCACAGAGCAGCGGGCAGAGCAGGTGCTTCTGGCCAGCACCTCCTTCTCAATCAAGCATAACTCCTCCACTGGGCTCAAGTCCTCTCAAGGAATTTGGAAGTTTCTAGACATCAGCAGCCACCTTTTTTTTTTCCATACTAGAAAGGACATCCAAGAGGAAGAAAGTATGTCCCAAGCCTTACAGCAGGCCCAAGGGACTCTACGGGGTGGCAGTTTGATCCAGATCTCTGCCCACTGGGCAAAATGCACCAGCGGGACCATAACAACCCAGGCACTGAACACCAGCCTTGGTTTATTCCAGGAGCCATGCAAATGCTTCCATTCCTACACCGCAGGGCTGCTGAGGATCACTGCACATGAAGCACTTTGTAAATAAAGGTGTTGGGAATTATTATTGCCATATGAGTCCAGGAGACTAACGACCTCTGAAAATCAGGATGGCACATCGCTCTCAACTGCTATGTCTGTCTGTTCCCCCTCAGGCAGCGCACACAGTAGGTGCTCAGGAAAGCACCTTCCAGACAGACACAGCACAGTCTTTGATGGCTCAGGTGTGAGTCATTAAAGCTTACAAAGAACACACAGCCTAAGTGAGCATTTAGTCAAAAGTAAACAATCCATTTGGCATGGTCACCAGCTGCCTGTAGTGAACGCTGAAAAGAAAAACGAATAGGAAAATATTTAAAACCCAACAGGACTGGGGAAAAAAAACAACAACAAAACCTCTTGGTGGGATAACTGGGGGCTGTGTTGCAATAGCTCAGGAGCCTAACCTGTGGCCACACCCGGATATTTCCGAAAAGGAAGAGACTGGTGGAGGGAACACTTATCACATAAAGTAAGTGGTCAATTACTAGGTGCCTTTTTCACACAGCACATGTGTGACCTTCTAGAATGACTGCTGTGCATAAACACTCCTGGGAGGGTCGGGCGCGGTGGCTCACACTTGTAATCCCAGCACTCTGGGAGGCCGAGGTGGGTAGATCACCTGAGGTTGGGGGTTTGACACCAGTCTGGCCAACATGGTGAAACCCTGTCTCTACTAATCCCAGCTACTTGGGAAGCTGAGGCAGGAGAATTGCTTGAACCTGGGAGGCGGAGGTTGCAGTGAGCTGAGATCATGCCATTGCACTCTAGCATGGGCAACAGAGCAAAACTCTGTCTCAAAAAAAAAAAAAAAAAAAAAAAAAAAGACTCCTGGGAGGAAAGGCTCTCCAGGGAGGGGATGTTCCCACAGGTCCAGGATTGAGCTGGAACCGGAAGGAGCCTTCCAGGGGCAATATGAGCACCAACGGCTGTGAAGGCATTGGGTCTGCCAGCCACAGAGTGAGAGCTCATGGCGGACACTCATCCACAGCCCAGCCAGGCTGAATCAAGCACCAACTGTATGCTCAGGGCTTCGGGGAACCAGCAGACACATGCACTGTAAGCGTGTACACTGGGTGCGCTGGCGTGCATGGAGGGAACCTGAATATTCTTTGTTACTGCTGCTAACTAAGGGTACAGAGGTGAGCTCCCTCAGCTCAGGCTGCAGGGAATAAAGCAGAAACAAATCACAGTGCAACGTGACATGTGCTCGGAGAACAAGAAAAACTAAGTGCTGGTAAGCATGAAAAGAAGGAACAATATATTCTGTTAAAGGAAACGGGGCTTCAGGACCCCTCAGGGTGTTATGGGAGTGAAAGGCACCCACCACGGAGTCAGAGAGAGCCAGCACTTCCCCATAGGGTTAGGGCACACGTCGGAAGCAGAGCTAGATATGCAGGCAGGGCCAGACGGAAAGGGCGCCAAACACCATTACAAGAGGCTTGGGTTCAAACTCCTAGGATGGAGGTTCCTAAACTCCCATCACGGCATTAATGAAGGCGTCAGTCAGCTGGGAACTTGCTACAACACAGAATCACAGGCCCTGACCCTGGGGCGTCCGATTCAGTGGGCCTGGCCGGGTGCAGCCCAGAAATCTATTTTTAACAAGCTCCAGCGGTGAATCTGAAGACTGGCCAGGTCTGGGAACCCTGCGAGGGTGAGGAGCAGCTGCAGAAGGGTTTTCAGCAGTTGATCAATGTCTCTGACCACAGCACTTAGTCAATGAAGCTGAGCAAACAGAAGAGTGAATTATCGACTGTGGTTGTGGTTGAGCAGAACTAAAATGATGACAGGTGACCCTGCCGAGAGTGTCACCAGGTGCCAGCCCTGGGAATGCAGGTGTCACACATCCTCCTATGGCTCCTCACAACGCCCCTCAAGGCAGGTATGGGAGCAGCTACACAATATGCACGGCCCAGTGCATGTTGAAAACATGGGGTCCTTATTCAAATGCTATCAAGAATTTCAAGATGGCAACAGCAGAGCATTAAACCCATGGTGAGGCCCTTCTGAGCTCAGGGCCTTGTGTGTGTGACTAAAAGGATCTAGGGTAGATGCTATAACTGCACTCACTATACTAATGAGGGAATTTCCAGGAGCCAGGAAAGTATTTTGCTTCATGGCTACCAGACTAAGATTTCTAAGCCTCCAAAGCCCTAAAAAGGTGCACGCAACCTAACTAAGGATGCAGAGCGATCTGTGCAGTGCGGTAAACACTCCAGGGGCTAGAAGCATTCAGGGAGGCTCACAGAGGAGGCAGGAGCATTAGCAGAACTTTGGGAGCCAGGTGGACATGGATGATGGCAAAGAGGCCAGCCGGGAGGCAGAGGAGAAAATGGGGCCAGCCGAGCTGTTGGGTGGTCAAATATGCATCAACACAGATCTGTGGGGGACTCAGTGGTGGCAGGACAGGCAGGGGGACACGAAAATATCCATATAGTTACCTGAACACTTGCTTACAAGTGTGATCATTTCCTCTGGAAGGCGGGAAGACTCAAGCGCTATGAAGGGCAGGGTAGGAGGAGGCTCCCTGGAAGGCTTCCTGGAGGAAGGGACATTGAGGTAGGAACTGAAGATATGCAGAAATCAGAGAGATGCAGCAGGGAGGAGGGGTGAGCACTCAAGGTTCTGTGGGGAGTCTGACCTCCTCCAGACTTAGGAGGAAGCCAGGGTGGCCAGGCCTAGAAGGCCAGGAAGAGGGTGGGGCCAGGCCACGTGGAGCCCAGCATGGGTTCTGCCTTTCTCTGGAAGGATTTTTAAGCAGAAATGTGCCAAGATCCAATTTACAATTTCAAAAGCTTGCCCATCTGTGGGAGAGTGAGGAAATAAAACTAAGACGCCAATGTGATGGGAATGGTAGCAGCAAATGATCATGAGCCTACAATTATTCACCACCTACTTTGTGCAGAGACTTCATTCCTGTCGACATGACTTGCCACAGACCCTCTAAATGGACAGTTTTGGGGAAATTTAGGACTTAAAAGAAATATATGAGCAATAACAACAACAAAAAAGTATATGACCAACAGAGAAATCAAGGGGCCTGGCTCTTCAGCTGCCCTATGCAATACTGATGTCCGGGACCAAACTTTCTTGTCCCTCCAGGGCCTCAGATTTTGCCTGGCTCACCCTACAACTCACCCCCTGCCCCAGGTTCTCTTCCCTCATTGGAGATGATTCTTTCTGCCCACCACCCCCCACCCCGCTAACTCCCACTTCATCTCCAACCTTTGCAAGGTTGCTGTTTGCAAGGGTGCTGGCTTAGCTGTCTTCTCACTCTGCACACTTCCACATCCCCAGCACACCAGTCCACCTTCCAGATTCTGCCTCTTGCCACTACTTACTTCCCCTCTCCTCCAGGAAGAGTGGAAGTCTTGTTCATCTCTGAACAGGCCTTGTTTTTCTCACGCCTAGGCCTGATTCTTTATCCATGCCACTCCCTCTTCCTAGGAATCTCCATTCTTCCTTACCGACTCTCCAAACTCCTATTCATACTTCAAGATCCCACCCAACCATCCCCTCTTTAGAAAAACCTTTCCTGGGCTTGCCCCAGACTGGATTGGATGCCTGAGTGTCTTCTCTCACCCCACTCCAGGTATCACAATACACTTTGGTCATCTGATATAAACCTGTCCCCTAATGTGATTGTGACCTCCTCAAGAGCACGGCCAAATATCATCAATTTTGTACTTCATTTTCTGGGACAATTTTTTGTCACAGGGTAGACAATTACTGACCATCTGTTGACCAAATCAAGTGTTGTAGTTGGCTCACTAAAACTCCTGGGTTTCTTTTTTGACATGAACTGCTGTTAGTCTCTATCATTTCATTTCTCCCTGTGTGTATTTTCCCAATTAGACTCCAGGGGTCTCTGTTTTATACCCTGAATCTCACCTCTCTCCATTATGGAGGAAACCAGGTATGGGTAAGAAGAAATCAGCAGCAGCAGCAACCAGGCATTTACAAGAGGGAAAAAAAAGAAGGTTTCTGTTCATATACGATAGACAATGTGTGCCTGATGCCGCAAATGTGAAATTAAAAGAGGATTCAAGTCACAGGCTGACTGTATTTTTTGCAGAATAACTGCTCAGTAGGGATCTGCTGAATTGAAGTCAGGTTACTGAATACTCCAGCTAAAGTAGCTGATGCAAGAGTGGGTAAGGGACGGAAGTCTGAGAGCAGCAGGTGGGAAGGCCCCCTGGGCAGAGAAAGCTTTAGGGAGAAGGGCTCCTCCCTACACGGCAAATAGCTTCCCCTGCATTTCTGCTTCCACTATTCCTGGACACAGGAAGCAGGGGACATGGGGACAGGACAGAAAGGCACATCAAAGCTTCCCATTAATGAGAATGAACAGTTTGGGCCCCAGGGACAAATTACTTGTGGTTAAACAGGACAAGTCACCTGCTGAAGGAGAAGTGGCCCAGGGGTGCTTTGGTGTCAGATTAGCCTGAAAGTGAGACAAGGACGAAGGCTCTGCCATCAGCTGGGTCTCGGGAGAGATGAGATTCCAGTTCCCCAGCGTGGGGTGGAGCCCCTCCTGCCAGACCTGGGCTGGGGGGGTCCTCAATATATCACTCGGCCTCATCCCCTCAACAACCTTTTTAGATAGGAGTAATTATTCTCATTTAACAGAATAGGAAACTGAGGCCCTGAGAGGTAAAGTTGATGAAGGGAAAGCTAGGTATTAATGAAGAGGTCAGTCCATGTGTCCTCCGAAGGTGGTTATCGCTATGTTAGAGTTACCCCGATTCAGCTTCACTATCGGGTATATAAAATGAGACTACTCAATCAGGGCCACAGGGTCCCTCCTGAAGGCCCTTTTGAAATCAGTGATGCCAGGGACAGGACACCTCTGCCGCTCACTAGCTCAGTGATCCCGACAACTTACAGTGAAATATACAGAGCTGGATGACCAATGGCCCAATCGCACACCCAGGGAGGCAAACCAGTTGTAGTGGTTGAGGGCAGTGCCCCCGAATCCGCTGGATGTGGGTCCAAATCCCAGCACCAGCACCAGCACCAGGGAGCCACATGGCCTTTGGCAGGGGTGTGTTGCCTCCCAGGGCACAGAGGGCCACCATGCAGGCAGGGTTGACAGCACGGAACCAGGCACGCGTGAGCACATGCAAGTACGCGAGCTTCAATCCTACTCCCGCTCTCCCCATTCTTGCCACCCTGGCATTATTTTAGAATCTGGCTCATGAGGGCCTCCATGCAGCACCACAGCAGAACCCACGGGGCCTTTCCTCTGCATCAGGATGAAATCCAAACCCGCCCACGGCTGGGAGGTGCTGCCAGCTCCGGCCCATCCCTCCTCTCTGACCACGTCTTGTCCACCCTCCCTGCATTCACGTCCGCCAACCTCAGTAGCCGCTTTTGTTCCTCCAGCCCCTGCTCTTGTTCCTGCCTCAGGGCCTTTGCACTTGCCACTGTCCCCAGATCTCAGCGGCTGGCTTCCCTCCCCAGTCAGGCCACCCTTCTGAGGAGGCACCCCCGCCACACTCTTATAACACCTGCCTCCTCCCTGTGGCTGTCTGACTTGTTTTCATGTCACCAGAACATGATCTCCACCACGGCTTTTCTTCCCACCACATCCCCAGGGGTGAGAAGAATGCCCAGCACACAGTGAGCACTTAACAAATATTAGGGAAAATCCTCTAAGATTACCTACTACTTGTTGATCTGATTCTGACTTATAATTAGGGATAGTTTTGGGAAACTTCCAGGAAGCCTTGTCACTTCTCTCCTTCTCATCCCCACGACTGGGTTGATTAATGGCTTGGAAAATGCAACTACTTCTGATTCACGATATTTTTATGTAAACAATAAATTCATCACGGCACTGCTTATAAAGCCAAAAACTAGAATCAGATGAACCATCAAACAATGGAGGACTGGTTAAAAAATTGTGGTACCACTGTTTCATGAAATATTTGGCTGTCTTTTAAAATATTTTAGAAGACTCTTTATTGGTCAGTGCCTATGCCTATGACCACAGCATCCAGTGTCTATGGACTGGCATCCATAGACAGAAAGTCCTTATTTTTAGGCTTGGAATTGTGGTCAGTTAACCCAATACTCTTTGGCTTCATTTCCCTCTGGTTCATGAGAATAAACAGGTTGAACTGTCTAAGGAGAGACTGAAGGAAGGCCCCGATCACGACCCTGTACCTGGAGGAGGGAGGAAGGAAGAGACCAGGAGCTGCACTAGGCCACTGGCATTGGATGCTCACCTTTTCTGCAGCTCCCAGCCAAGGGAGTTATAAGAATGAGCAGGTACTCGACAGCATCAAACAAAACCGAGAGGTCGGCTGGGAGTGGGAGCTCATGCCTGTAATCCCAGGACTTTGGGAGGCTGAGGTGAGTGGGTCGCTTGAACCCAGGAGTTTGAGACCAGCCTGGGCATCATGGCGAAACCCTGTCTCTACCAAAAAACAAACAAACAAAAAAACAAAAATTAGCCAGTTTTATAATCTGGTCTCAAAATAAACAAATAGATAAAAATTAAAAAAAAAAAACAAACCTGAGAGGTCCACGAGAATGATGGTGGCTGGTGCACTTATGGACAGCAGTTTCAGTGGAGTCATTTTAGTGGGCCCGAAGTTGACAACTCTGTAGGCAGATCCATGAGTTTAGATTTTAGGAGAGTTCATAAAGCTCCCCCGCAGACTAAGGAGAAGGAGACTCAAAGGCTGGAGAAACTGTCTCTACTTAGGGTTGCGCCAGGAGGTGAAGGCCTTCTGGCACCTTCCCCAGTAGGTCTTGGATCCCTGGAGCAAGGGCTGTCCATCAGAGGACAACCATTTCTGCCACTTGACTCAAATGATGAATTATTATTCCAAAATCTGTTTGGTCACTGGAGAATTGTAACTGGAACAGTCCCTAAATCCTCAGGGAGCGTTACCAAGCTATCCTCCCCTTCCCCCTGCCCACGGAACTGCCCGAAGGAGACAGGGCTCACCCTCCTGCTTCTGGTGGCCATCACGTCTCTCTGCAGGAGGGACTGGCTGTTCTGTAACAAATAGGTCAGCAAGCACACGCTGCCACCAATGATGGCTCCAGCTAAATACATGCTGAGGGGAATTTCATTTTTTCCCCCAAGTCAGTCTTAGGCACCTTATTCAATTAACATGGCCACTAAGCTGCAGACAGCTCCATATAAAAGCCCTTCAGTTATAGAATACATTTTATTATGTGACAATAGTTGCCAACACAATTTATTTCCTTTGATGGGATTCTGCTTTTTCCTTGTTAATTTAAATCTGTATTTTCTAGTGCTGATTCCAGGTCTGTGTGAATTTTTAAAATGTTACCATTAATCTTGTGGACCCAGTGGCCACATATAATGAAGACGGTTCTGCCCAGGCAGCTGCAGTGCCTGCTGTCCTCCTAGACTGTCAAAGGGCAGCGTCGAGAGAGTGGTGACTAGCAAGGCAGAGGCGCAATCATAGTCAGAGGCAGCTGCCACTTTGATCTCCCAACTCTTATACACACACACACACCACACACACACACACACACACAACCAATGGGGTTCACAGGATTCCAGAAAATGCAATGAAAAGAGGACACATCCTGGCAAATACTGATGGTGACTTCAGACTTTTCCTCTGCCATACTAAATGCTGGAAGACGATGCAGCCACAGAGCTTTGAAGGGGAAAATAGTTGTGATTCAGCAGTTTTGTACTACTTCAAGTTGTCTTTTGTGCAGGAAGACAACAACAGAAGATTATTCATGTCACCTTCTCTAGGAGAAACACTTAATAATACATTCCAGATGATTCGAATTTAATACCTAAGAAAGGTGAAGTAATGGGACAAAAGGACCAGCATTTATTCTTCCCTTTTTGAAATTTGAGGAAAGAACCTGAAATGTGGGAAATGACCTATTTAAGAAAATTTAAAAATCTCATCAGTTGACTTGTTTACAGCGTGTACCTGTCATATGCATCTTATGATCCCTAACCCAATCCTACGGCGAGGTGTTGAGAGCACCCCTACTCCACAGGTGTCTGAGAGAGGCTCCACAGCTTGCCTCTCTGCTGGATACAGCTTGGACTTGAACACAGAGTGTGCAGGAGCTTGGATTTGAATGCTGATGGGGCCAATTACACAATTCATGCTCTTAATTATGACGGTCTACTCAAAAACTGGAAATAATGTTACAACGTCTGACTCAGAATATTACGCAGACATAAAATGATGTTTACAGGCTTTGTGGAGAGGGTTGGAGCGAGACGCTCAGGATCTGTGTATGGAATATGATCTCAGCTGCGGAAGGAAAGGACAGGAACCAGGGCCTTGGGGCAGCATTTGTCATGGCAATGAACTGGGAGCAGCCCAATGACCATCAGTAAGAGGAGGCTAATAAAATGTGGAATTTTCATATAATACTAAAGTAGGACAGAACGAATAGATGAAGAGAGCCAGAGGTTTTTCTGTAAAAATGGGCAACTCCCAAAGACTGGCTGTTAAGTAAAACAAAACCAAAAAACCAGCCAAGCAAAAACAAAGTTGCAGAATGATGTATTATAAACAATCCCATAAGACAATCTTTTTTCCATGGGCACACACAGCTAAGCTACAGTACAGCAAAGGGCTGGAGGGAGTAACTTAGAGGTGACTGAGGGGCACGAGAGGCTCATGGTATTGACGACAGAAGCCTCTAAGGTGGGAGTGTGGATTCTCCCCACTGCTTTTCCATATTTTTTAAGTGTTAGTTTTTTTTTATGAGAAATTATTTCTTTTAATCAGAAAAAAAGATGGCAAAAACTAGGGGAATGCTTCTCAATGTGGTTGGGAGAGTAGAAGAGACACACGTATGAAAGCATCCAGCGTGGTGGTGCTTGGTGCTGAAGGGACACCTTGTTTTCTATATAATGTGTCTGCTGGTGGACAAAGACCAGAGGTCATGTACAAAGGAGAGGAATGGATTGTGGGGGCGGCAGAAGAAATATGAAAAGCAACAAAAATCAAGTTAAGATAGGAAGCGGAAGAAGAACACAGCAAATGGCTAAATGAAATTCCACTTTATTCCTGCAAACACCACTGGGAAGAAATCATCTGTGACGCACAGCTTCTGTGCCAGGTGTAAGGACGTGCTTAATGAATGCCATTTAATGAAGAAAAAGGCTCTTATAAAACACCTGGCACAAGCAGGGTGCGGGAGTCACAGGGAAGGGGACCTTTGCTGCACCTGCTGGCATTTTAATAAGCACCTTCTAGAGCGCCCGCTCTCCAAGGCTGGTCAACGGTGTCAGAAAGAGGTCCCTGACCATTGCCCACACTTGCTGACAGTTTGGGGAACCTTATTTCTTAAAGACCATATGCTCAGGTATCGGATCGCCCTGGAAGGTAATTAAAATGAATCATTTTCAGCTGTAAGGGCCTGACTAACACTCGAATCCTCCTCAACGACTTCACAGCCAGGATTCCTGCTCCAAGTCCCCTGTGTTTCCCAAGTGAGGCTCTGAATTACAATTGAGATCTGTGAAGACCCAGAGATGTGAGGAGATACTGTAATTCTTTCCTGTAACTTGGTTCCACTAAAACAGAAAGTCGGTTATTTTAATCACTCTAGGCTCTAAAATATTTTCAGTTGTGGTGATTTTTCTTTTCATATTGATTTTGGAGCCAGCCTCAGACAGAAACCACCATGCGCAAAGTTTACTATGATTTCTCACAGTCTAATGAGTCTCTTTTTTGTTTCGTTTTGTAATTGACACCAGCCAAGACAAGTAAGGTTTTGTAAAACTTAAAACAGACCTATTTCCTCTACAGTTATATTCACTATCTTATAAACCTTCTATGCCCAGACCTAAAACTTAATTCCAAGTATTACCCAATGAATACAAGCCCATCCCAGGGGAGCTGGACTGGTATCAACAGACACACAAGGCCGCTATAATTAGGATGTGGCAACTGACTCAGCGCACTTTTTTTATTGTGCTGCTCCTACTGTGTGCTAGGCACTGCCTGGCACCGAGACAGTTTAAGAAACCAAATGAAACTTGTATCTTCCCCTTTAGGAATTTATCCATAAGTCAACTGAAACACAAACATAAATCTTCTATATCACAAAGTAAAAGCTCTGAATATCAAAAGATAGGCCATAAAGGACAATATGGTTATATGCTTCAATTTTAAAACAGTGGCATGAGAAAGAAATAACCAGGCGTGGTGGCTCATGCCTGTAATCGTGGCACTTTGGGAGGCCGAGGCGGGCAGATCATGAGGTCAGGAGTTCAAGACCAGCCTGAACAACATGTTGAAACCCTGTTTCTACAAAAAAATATAAAAATTAGCTGGGTATGGTGGTGCGCACCTGTAATCCCAGCTACTCAGGAGGCTGAGGCAGGAGAATTGCTTGAACCTGGGAGGCAGAGGTTGCAGTGAGCAGAGATCACGCCATTGCACTCCAGCCTGAGTGACAGAGTAAGACTCCATCTCAAAAAAAAAAAAAAAAGAAAGAAATAACCAAAATAACAAACATCTGTTGAGAGTCTACTACAGGCCAGGCACTCTGTTAGGCCCTGGGAGGTATCCAGGGACGTGGGAGCCATGGTCCCACCTGCAAAAAGAAAAGACTGGCTGGGGAGAAGAGGCCCGAGCAATGAAATAGTAATTCAAGAGTCTAGACAGTGGCCCGAGAGATGTCACAAAGGCAAGGATGGGCAATGGAGGCTCCGGGAGTCAGAGAGGTAGGAAATGGGATTTGACTTGCATGGCTGGGAGTGGCTATCCAGGGAGGCCTGCGTGAAGGCTTTGTTCCTGGAATTTTCGCTCCTGTAATTATTCAGGACTATGGCAGTTACTACTCACTGGGCACTTGCACTGTTACTCATGCTTCATACATATCTCTAATCTAAACAACCCAGCAAGGGAAGTAGTACCCTATACATGGGGGAAAAGTGGTTCAGAGAGGTTAAATAACTCACCCAAAGTCACACAGCTGAAGAAAATGGCTGGGCTAGGATGTGCATTCGTGTTGTTTCCACCATGCCATGTTGTTTTACTGAGATGACACAGGGCACGAAGTAAGTGCAAACACAGACCTGTTCATTTTCCATTCAAGAAGCCCATTTGCCATGATCAATGTAACTCCAACCTACCAGGCTGACTGTAGAATGGGTTTTCCTCATGGGCAACACACACACATGCATGCGTGCACGTGCACACGTACACACACACACACACAAAAAAAACCAAATCACTCTGCATTGGACAAGGGGAAAAAAAGTTGCCACTGGAAGACGAAGGAAATCACAATTCCAAACTCCCCAAGTTCCTAAATGCATAAAGTATGTGCAGCTTGACGGCATATGGCAAATCAATTACTAGTTTAAATCTTAAAACAAAAACATGGCAAGTGTGGTGCAGAAATAATCAAGAACAACGGTTAGGTTTAGATTACAGTGGGCCACTAGAGTTTTGAATACAATTAATCATCATTCCAGGCAATGGGAAGCCATATTGACACTTATTCCTAATTTGAATATTTAATTAGGGTGAAGTTCTTCATCAAATTATCGCAGAACTGGGAGAAAGCCTGGAAGACTTACACAATTACTATCTTAACCCCTTCCCAGCTGCTCACCTGTGAGCACAGCCGTTCTAGTCCCAGCTCTGCAGGGGAGGATGCCTGTGCCCGGTCTCTGATGTTGTGAGGCGCGGGAGGGGTGCTGGTGACCGGAGTTGCAACTGCAGCAGGCGGGAGCCACGTGGTGGCAAAGGAAAGGTCTAAGGGGATGCCCTGCTCATGCTTAGGCTAAGTTCTGCATTGAACCCTGGACATAGACAGAAAGCCAGCATGCATGGGTGCTCACTGGGCACCAGGGTGGTACTTTCTGTGTCCCCCCATTTAATTCTCATGACAAATCCTGCAAAGGAGGCATTTTTATCCCCATTTCACAGAGGAAGAAATAGGCTCAGAGAGTGATAAAACTCACTCAAAGTAACACTGCCTGTGAGTGGTGTAAAGAAGGCCCAAGGGACTCACACACACACACACACACACACACACACACACACACACAGTTACTCACCAAAACTGATGACAAATAGAACATGCAAAGGCCCATAAAAATGTTTTCAAGGCTGTATTTTGGATCATCTGCACCGTGTGGCTAAATCAAAGGAAAACCAAAACCCAGGCCTCCTCAACCAGCATTCTAAAATTTAACTCTTGGGTTCAAAATGCATCACTGAGCCCCTCACAATGGAAGTCACTATGCCACTGTGGCCAGGGGCTCAGCAGAATGGTGGAGGTGGGGGCAGCAAAGCTCAAGGAACAGTCCCACAAGGCCGATGTGAGGCAAGGTGACAAGGTGGCCATCCAAACCCTGCAGAGTAGGACTCAAGAAGGTGGGCGCTGTGGGACAGGTGTCCTCGGGGAGGGGAACGTCCACAACAGGACAAAAAAATGTGAACTCTCTTTCTTCTTTCAAGATGGCCAAGGCTCAATGATAGCATTTAGAACTATCCATCAGCATTTAGAACTATCCATCAGCATTTAGAACTATCCATCAGCATTTAGAACTATCCATCAGCTTGGTGATTACGTTTCCTTAATGTACGCCTTTGCTATCTGAAAAGACTTTTACTAACATTTCATAGATACCATGTGATTCTACATGACCAAAAACAATACATTTTCCCACATAATCTCCCCGAAAGACCCAGGACACGGCCAAGGGCTGAGTGCGCACATGGGACTGGACCACGGTAGGTCCAGAGACCTTTCTGCTTCCAGCCTTCTCCGAGAAGCCGAGAAGGAGGGGCATCCTGATAGTTTCAGGTTAGCCATTTCCCCTTAAAAGCCTGCGACGGGTTCACTTACCCTCTTGTGGAAATGGCTCCATTTGCAGTGGCCACTTTCAGCCGGAAGTGGATCACCAGGTAGAAGGAGGGAGCTGCCCCAGCCCCCTGCCTGGGCCCACTGCAGGCCATCAGGCCTGCTCCTGGCTCATTCGTCGGGGGAGCGAATGGCATCGGGAACTTTGAAACTTTCCTTTGTATATTACATTAATCCATATAAGAAAATCTCTTTTAATGAGGAGTGATGTAGTTACAAACTCTCCAGAGCCATAATTAGAGCAAACTAATTGAAGTTGTGTTTTGACACACTTTCCAAATTCACGGGTGCCGGATGACATATTCACAACACTGCTGCCGCACAACCATGGCGACGGCAAAATCATTAGGCTAATAACGCTTATTTGCATTCTTATCATGCCAGCAGCTCGCCCTTAAATACTGTTTCTACTACTGCTCCTTTACTGTAAGTTTCCACCGAAAGATATTAACAGTAATTATTAGTACTTTAGTGGAATTTTAATGTTAAAGAATAACAATGCGCATTAACATACATTGAATGGCAATTCTTTTTCTTAACCACCCATCAGAAGGTTTGGGGGTTCTTCCTTGGCCCTCACCCCAGAGCTCAAGGGTAACCAGATGCGATTTCAGCTTTATTTACAACTCAGGGTCCACACCCAGTGGGATCTGAAGTCGAGTTTCTGAACTATTCTGCTCCAAAAGTTTGACGAGAAAAATCTTTCTTTCTTTTTTTTTAAGTTCAATAAAATGAAATAGTTAAGGAGAAATTTTTTCCTAGCAGTTAAAAAAAATCTCAATTTACAACACGGTCTTTGGAAATAACGCTAATGAATTCCAGGAGGACATGCCATAGCCATTCCCTGTCGCCCCCCTCGCGGTGATTAAAGGCAGACGGGGAAGAACTGGGTTGCGAGGGCGTCGGTGGGGGTGGGGTAGTCTCGATCTGTCAATGTGGGGGCACTGCTTGCCACCAACAAGGCCAATTTTGGGGATGCTTAACTCAGACACTCACAGACAGAGAGGAAGACTCGACAGTTCTAAATAATGATTATTAATGACGCCCTCCTCTAAAGTGACAAATTACTTCTGAAATTTAGAATTGAAGAAGTATGAAGAGTGAATGTGTCCTATTGAACATGATGGGAAATGCCGGCCAGCACACAGAGCTCCCACTCGTTGTGTGCTGAGAGAAGGGCAGGGTCCCTCCTGCTTTGGGCTTTTGGCTGTTGTACAAGGCAGTGACCACAGCTACCTCTCCCTGACATGTCTCCCAGCAGTTACTGTTGGTGACTATGGGCACATCCTGGCCGTAAAAATGCTTTTTGGGTGAGAGGCATAAAACATTAGGTGTGCTGTACCAATAAGTGAGACCTAGTCCCAACTTGGGGTTGGGCTAGATATTTGCTCAGATCCTAGGCTTCTGTAAATACCTTGGGGTCAAGCAAAACCACCACTACATCACTGACCACTGATAACCCAAGAGAAAATGTCTTCACTAAAAATATACACTTGTGTTGAATTTCAAACTATTCAAGTGTACATTTCAGGATGAATGCTTAATCTCAGCCTAGGAAGATTTAAATGAGTGAAGAAAATGCTTCCGCAGAAAAATGTCAAAGCCTATACCCCTTTAAAGCATGGGAGTTTTCAGTTTCTTAAGTTACAATCCTTGTACCAATCTGCTATTTTTCAAGTCACTGATTACTTAATAAAAAAAAAAAGATGAAGAAAGGAAACTAACTTTCATAGCCACAGCAACACTCCAAATCATGGTATTTATTCACTACATTTAAGTTTTATTACACTTGAACCTTGCAATGCCAAAACACCTACCTCCCATATAAAAGAAATGAAGAAAAAAGCCAAGTCTGGGACCAGGGGCACCACATTTCCATTCCAGATGATCTAGTCTAATCTTATAAACTGAAATATTTAAAGAGTCTCTAAATCTCGCTGACCTTACTTTTAAAAACAAGGAACATATGGGCACCGCTAGCTTTTCATCTTCTTCCAGCCTACTAAAATATCCGCTTTTCGAAAATTCGAGAGTCGGGGGACTGCCAAAGTCAGATTCATAAAGGGCTGTGTGCGTGAGAGCGCAGGGCAAGCTGCAGTCTGGACTGAATGCAGCACATCCTCTATCAAAGAGCCAAAGGCAACACTTGTCTCCTCCCTGCCCAATCCATCTCAAAAGCTGTGGAAAACAATTTGTTTAACAAAATACAGCCATGACTGAGGAGGAGGTGGAATGTGGGCTACAGGCTGGATGGTGATTTTTGGTCCCATGCAACGTCGAGCTAACAGCAGAGAGTCAGCGTTCAATCAGGAAGCCCTGAGGTTCCTTGAAGGCAGGCAGGGCATTATGGTGAGACCTCTCCTCTGCTCACAGCCCCTCTAAATCCTAACTCTCTGCCCTTGGATGAGTCATGATCTCTCCAAGCTTCAGTCTTCTCAACATTCTAGGCTGGGTGACAGAGCAAGACTTCGTCTCAAAAAAAACCCCCACAAAACCAAAACAAAATAAAATGAGGACACAATTATTCACCTCACAACATGGTTATAAAGATTAAAACTACATATATATCTGTGTGTGTGTATGTGTGTGCATATATATATATAATGTTTACACAATGCCTGGCACAAGATGCCCAGAAAATTACAGCTGAAATAATAATGATGATAATAATAATTGCATTTATTCTAATAATAATAATTATTAATATTATTATTCAACTGGAAACAAAACATCTGCTGCTCATGAAGGATATTCAGATTGAATTCTACCCTACTGGCAAAAACCAAACCCAGATAAACTCAAAAGGCCTTTTAAAAGTAACTGCAAGCAAAGGATTTTATTAAATATCCCAATTAATAATTGAAACTCTGCATCGAAATAGAGCAGCATAGTTGGGGCGGGGGGTGGGGGGTGGTAGTAAAATCCTGGGAAATATCGCCGGTTTAACGCCCATTTTTACTTTATTTGGCAGCTAGATTTACACTGAGAGACCCAGGTGAAACATTCCACAGAGCTACCTGCAAATAGACTGTCAGCTTCCACTCTGATAAAAGGTAAAATATCCTCCTCTAAATGGTCTGGTTCACAAAATCGACCCTCAAGTGAACTGATAAATCTGTTCTGACACACAGAAAACTATTTTCATAATCCTGAAAAAAGCCTTTCTCCAAATCCTGGTGCTGAAACCAACTGCACAAAGAGCCCTCGCGCACTCGCGAGCTGGACTCAGAAGGGAATAATTCCCCATTTCTAACCCTGCTTCTCAGGACGATAACAACAAAAAAGCACACATAACCACCATGACCACTGAGAAAAATAAGACACTCAGAAAGTCACCAAAATCACAAAGATAACACATTTACAAGCAGCAAATACCTTGTCAAAAATCTGACACGAGAGTGCGAACGCCAAGGCCAGCTCCGAGGCGGGAGCTGAACTGACGAATCGTCAATTCTTCATTAAATACAAGCTCTGACTTCCCAAGAAGCTGTATTAAAAATTAATATCAAAAAGTGTATTGCTCAGCCTAAACTCATCATTCATATCTAACAATACCGAACTGCATTCTAATGAAATTTCCCCTTCAAAATTACTCTGACACCAAAACTAAGTTTGATACTGGTCCAAGAGCGGCCACTGCTCTGTTCACGAGCATTTTGAAGATATTCAAATAACCTCGCTCTGCAGGCCTCTTTCACGCCACACTCACAATCACCAGAATCAACCACACTGCTCGCAACCCTGCTTAAACGCCTGCTTCAAAGCGAGGGAAGGATGGTGGTGCTGGGACCTCCTGGGGCGGCCTCCACATGTTCCCTCAGTCGGCGACCACAGTGCAAGTGTGCTGGACACCGGCCAAAGTTCACACGTCTCCCTAAGACTGCTTAGGCGGTTTCCGACCAGAGGGGCCTCTGCAGGACGAGTTCCCCACCCACACGCCCTGGGAAGTCCTCATTCACCAGCTGTTGGTCAGGAGCCTGGAGAAGCTGCACAGGAAGATGGCGGGGCCACCTGAATGGGCACCCCACCTACCCACCAGCCCCTCCAGGCCCATGCTTGGCTCCCTGATGAAAGGCTTCACGGCCAGGGGCCTCGTGACAGTCTGCACACTAACAGTAGCTTGCCTGCTTGGGTGCAGATCCTAGCCCTGACACTTGCTAACTGTATGACCTTGGGCAAGGGATTTAACCTCCTCACTCTCAGTTTCCTCAACTTAAACCTGGGCTGATAATAGTAACTGACTCACAGAGCTATTATTAGAATTAAACGAGTTGGCCGGGTGTGGTGTCTCTCGCCTGTAATCCTAGCACTTTGGGAGGTCGAGGCAGGCGGATCACTTGAGGTCAGGAGTTCGAGACCAGCCTGGCCAATATGGTGAAACCCCGTCTCTACTAAAAATACAAAAAATTAGCTAGGCGTGGTGGCACACGTTTGTAGTCCCAGCTACTCGGGAGGCTGAGGTGGGAGAACTGCTTGAACCCAGGAGGCAGAGGTTGCAGTGAGCCGAGATAGCACCACTGCACTCCAACCTGGGCGACAGTGAGACTCTGTCTCAAAAAAAAAAAAAAAAAAGAAAAAAAAATTTAAATGAGTTATTCGTAAAGCCTTTGAACAGTACCTCACACCTAATAAATGCATGATAAGTCTCTGCTGGATGGATGGACGGATGGAAGGGGCGATGCATAAAATATGAATGATGTCCAGTCCTATGTATTAAACTAACTCACTTTATGCATCCAATAAATACTTTCTGGGTGCCTAACACATGTCAGCCACCTGGAATTCAGAGTTCTTTACCATCTTGGGGCCACACATTTTCCACTGAGCACTTACTGTCAGCATGGAATGAGATGACATGGTTGAAAGTACTTGCTCAAATTTGATGAACGGTGATGCAATATGATCATCATTGCTATTTCTGTGTGACTAGCCTCTTTTGAGGCTTTAAAGGAGAAAAAGGAAAACATGAGGATCTCTGTCATCACTAAGCAGCAAATCTAGTCAGTAAGATCAAACAGAAATACACGCGGCAATGACAGGGAACTGTGAGATGCCAAGCCGTATGACGCAGGCAACTGGAGGAGAAAAAGGGAAACGACGCAGGCCAGGCTTTCTAGCAGTGATGTGGGCTACTATAGGCCTGGGGCGGGGCTGGCCAGGGCCAATCCTAAGCATTCTGGAGTCCAGTCTAACTCTTCCAGGAGGGAAGGGGCTGGTACAAACTGAGGTGCATGGTGAGGGCCAGAGCAGAGATGCTTTTGGAATAAGAATAGTGTGCCCCGGAGCCAAGAGGAGACTCACCTAATTAATGTGAGAGGATGTGTGGGGGGCAGTCAGATAACAGGAAGCCAGTGAAGGTTCTGGATTGAGGAAAAAGGAACATATGTATGTCTGAAAACCCCAGTGCAGTTATCAGGCCACCGCAGACTTTAAAGTTATAGGCAAAGAATGTAAATGCAGGCTATTTACAGAAATAATACCTGAGCCCAGAAGCCCACCCCGGATCCATCTTTGATTTAGTGTTCAGGTTCGACCCCTCCAGAGGGCTCGTCTCTGAGACAGGGCTGGTTGCTGGTCCTTTCGGCTGGAAGGTGCCACTTGCACAGTGGGATCATTCACACCCCCGTGCTGATGTCTGTGCTGCCTGTGTAAAGAACTCTGTGCTACAGTCTTCATCTTAAAAGACAATGAAAATGTATGTTCTGTCTTTAGAGGTAAACAAACAAAAAGCGTGTGTGGCTTTAGTGTGAAGGAAGAGGAAATCTAATTTTTCCAAGCGAAGCCAGACCCATAGTTATGCCTGGACATGACCTGCAGAAGTGTCTGAAGGCCCCCATGCCAGAAAAGCAGGGCCCAAGCCCTCGTCTTCTTCTTCCATTTTTTTTTTTTTTTTTAAGATAGGGTCTTGCACTGTCACCCAGGCTGGAATGCAATGGAGGAATCATGATCACAGCTCACTGCAGCCTTGACCTCCAGGCTCAAGTGATCCTCTCACTCAGCCTCCTGAGTAGCTAGGACCACAGGCTTGTGCCACCACATCCAGCTAATTTTTGTATTTGATTTTTTTGTAGAGACGGGGTTTTGCCATGAAGCGCAGACTTGTTTTGAACTCCTGAACTCAAGTGATCCTCCCGTCTCAGCCTCCCAAAGTGCTAGGATTACAGGCATGAGCCACCACACCCAGCACCCCAAGCCCTCTTTTGATGGGACCAGGACAGAGTGCTCCATTGCTTAGCTCACCTGCCCCCAAACCATTTCTTGCCACTATGGAAGTGGAGCTCAAAATCCATGTCACAATTTATTACTAGGGGACAAAAAGAGTCATTGGAATCACCTGGGATACATAGAACCCCTCTCATAAATGATGCACCTTACACGAAACCACAGATTTCAACTCCGATCCTCTGTGCTGAGCCTTCCCCTACTGAACCCCAGGGAGAAACTTCTCGCAGGCAAATGCCTCCAGCGCCAAGCTTTTTGCCACTCTGAACAGGTAGGTAAACACCTCAACAGGAAAAGGAAAACTCAGCCTCCCTGATCTGTGCGATTCTGGGCCTTTTGTTCAAGTCCTGCAACAACAGGACAGGTGACATGTCATCTGGGGTACAAGGGACATCTTACAATTGAAAACGGACAGAAGGCAGCCGAAGGATTTGAGGCTGTCAGTGTGGACAACAAGGCTCCAGCCGGTGACCTAAGGCTCCACCCCCACTGCTGACTTACTCTGTGAGTTAATCAGAAAGTAGTGGAGTTGATCCCCATGTCCAGAGGGAAGGCAGGGTTGGAGAGGCCAGGATGGAGCGTGGCACGCTCATGGGCTTCTGACAACGATGTGATGGGGGACAAGCCTGGGCGGCACGGCCTGAATTGTAGATCACCACGGCATGATTTTTCCTCTCCTCTAGGAAGGGCCATTAACCTTTCCGATGACAGCCCTAGGATCGGAGTGATGGAACGATTTTTGAGGTCAGCAAGGATCTATGTTCTCAAAACCTGACATCGACATGCAAAAGTTGTGACTGAATCCTGGTGTCCCTGAGAGGAAGACTAAATGCATGTGACAGATCTTCTGCAATCAAAATGCCCCATTTCCCAGAGTATCTGTCACAGATTGATAACATCCATGCAAAAAGTTAAGTACAATTATGTCTGTCACTAAGAAACATACTTCCGAACCTGTGACTGACAACTTGCTAGGAACTGACAAATTACAGGAAGATGACTGCAATAGCGAGCACCACGTCACCTCCTACGGGCAACCCAGGCCTGGCTGACACTCCGAGAGGCTCCTGGGAGCTGCACCTTGCAGGGGAGGCTGCCGGTCAGAACTCGATGGCTGGGAAATGCTCTGTGGCTTCGGGTGGGAAAATAACCCTTTCCCCCAAGAGAGACAGTGTTAGGGAAAGGTCACAGTATGTGCCCATGGCCTGGGGTCTGTGGGGAGGAGAGTTTGGGCAGCAGCTTCTCCCTCAGGACCATGGTGAGGACAGCCCAGGTCAGTGGGGAGGGTGGGGTGAGGCTACTGGAACCACACGTTGCAGATTTTCTAGGAGAGCCCCCGCAGGATGGATGTTCACATAAACACGAGATGTCCCGAAAATCCTAGTCACGTGGAGGCCAGACTACATGTTTCTGACAGACTCTGAAAGGGACAGAATACCACTGGTTGTCAGCGCACGCCTGCCTACCCTGGACGGAGACACGGCGTCCACATTGCCAAGGGAGGGCCCCGGACGTTGTGGGAGGCCCCTCTGAGCCTTCCCTCTCAGGAAGGCTGCACAGCAGCAACTCTCCACTATCCATGCCTCCTCCTCTGACCTCGGCACTGGTGAGTGGAGGAAGTCAATGGCTGCAAGTCAGATACAGAAGCAGCATCAACAGCGGCTTGAGGACCTCTGAAACCAAGGCCCGCTGCTCTGTGCCCTCCCTTCCCACTGGAGGGCCCTGAAGTTCTCTGGGCAAGGTGTCTGTGGCCCTAACACGTAGGTCTGCCGAACCTGAATTTCTGTAGGTGGGGAGAGGGAATATGACGCGTTTCTTAAATAAGGCTTAAGAAACACTGATTGCTGTAATTCTCCTGCAGTCTGAAGGATCCAAATGCCGTCTGACCACCCCTAGCATCTGGGAGCGCATCACCCCTCAGGTCAGCTTCTTGATGCCACAGAATTTTCACCTTGGGGAAGCTGTCTTTACTGATTTTTTTAAAGTGTTAAGCCTAAATCTACCTCCTTGTAACTTCAGTCCACCTGACCTAATTCTGCCTTCTGGAGCCCCCAGCCATCTCACCACCCCCCATCCCTACCTGGAAACACTTCTACTTTCTCTTCTGCTAGTGACCCTTAAGACATCTGCAGCGGGCTGGCCTGTCTCTACTCAGGTCCAAACTGGATTCCTCAAACTTGACACTGGATTCGGGTAACCTCTGCCTGGTGGTGTGAGGCAGTGGACACGCCCCAGGAGCATGACTCCACTCAGGGCCTCCCGCTGTGCACACCGGGCTGCACTCCACACACCCACGCTCCGACACCCACCATTTCACACACTCAGCTGCTAAGCCAGGCCTCAGTTTGGTCCCTGTGTGATGGATTTTTGAACCTCGGGGGCCCTCTCCGCCTGCACCCATCGCCTCCCATGGCTCCAGCAGGTTGTTCTGGCTGTAGAGGAGATGCAGACTATTGATTCTGTCATTCAGCACGTCAGCTCACCCTAATGACTCTGCATCATCTGCAAATTTGATAAGCATGCCTCTGATGTCTTTATCAAGCCATGGTTCTGCTGCTTGCTGAGCTAGAGGGCAGCAGCCCACCAGGGGCCTCCTCCTGGATCGACACAGAGCCATTCCCTTATCACACTGGGGACTTCTGGTTCTCCAGCGGTTGTGAGCCCACCTGCCTCCTGGGGCTCTTCCCAACCTCTGTCCCAGCAACAGCGGAACCTTTTCTTCCCAGCAGAAACAGGTGACGCCCTGCATGTGAGAGATGGTGGAGGGGCTGCTCTGATACAGCCCAGGAAGGTGTTTCCTCTCTTGGCCCCCCTGCCCCAGACAGCAGCACAGAGCCGAATCAGAAACCCCACCATCTGATCGTATGCCCGAGGCTGACTCACAAAGCTGGGCCCAGCCCCAAAGAGGGCCACAGAGATGGGACTGTGCCTCCGTCCCCAGGCCAGCTCTCTCCTGTTGATCGACTTGCATGACATAGGCAGGCAGGGGATGGAGCGCATGTGGCCAGAGATATGGAGAGGCTCTGGGTCCCAGAAGAAGCGGCTGTCCTTCACTAGAAGACAGTCAAGAGATGTGTATGGCGATGTCTGTGTGTGAGATGAAGCGTCACTGTATGAGGGAGAGGAGCTCTGCCAAACCACCTTCTACCACCTTAGCCACCAACTCACTGGATACAGCCCAGGAGCATCCCTCTCCCTGGGGACCTGCCCGCTCCAAAAGGACAACTCCACAGCATTTTCTGCAATAACAGAGCTTCTGCAGGAAGCTCCTGCTTCTAGAGGCAGTTCCTGCTTTTGGACAGAGAAGGCAGTGCTGCTAGAACCACGAGGTCCTCAGGTGATGGCCTACAGACAGTGCAAAGATCCACCTTTGTCTGAAATAAAGCTGGGAATGAATAGCATTCCAAAAAATGGCAGGAAATTCTTTGAAATCTGAGTGATGACACAAGAAATGGAGGCAGAGCACATAGTTTTGGCTTTGGAGAAGAATACAGACTCAAGAAGGCAGCAAGATCTGTGACCCACCCCTTCCTAGGTCCTCCTGGCTGGCCTGGGCCAGGGCTCTGCAGCGAAAGGGCCTGCCACCAGCTCCGGCTCAGAACCGCATTCCCCGCCACCGCCACGGCTGGGCAGTAGAGGGCGCTGCGTCACCGCGCTCCCAGCGGCTCGATCCATGCCACACAAAGACCGCACTGGACGTGGTTCTCAGGTTTATAGTTAAGGCTACCTGAGAAAACAGTAGCAAGATGCAGACTTGCTATTACACGATATGATATCACCTATGTAAAAAGTACACAAGAAAAAGACTTGAGGGAAATATAACAAAAGGTTATAGCATTAGCTCGTGGGAAATGGAATTCCTGTTTTTTCATACTTTCTACACTCTGCCAATTTTCTATAAGTCTGGATTACTCTCGCCATAGGAAAAGACCCATGCAGTGCTCAGGGACCAGGGAGTAGTCTGGAGGGGTTGCCAGGGACGCATTTATGGTGAAACTGAATTCGTGCCTGGATTCAGGTAGGCGCTGGGGAGCTCCTCAGAGGCTCACCACGTGCCCACACCACCACACGGACTCGAGATGGCCCGGAAGCGCTCAGAGAAGAAGACCCAGCACAGGCCCAGACCAGGAGCCTCCGGGAGGGCTTCCTGGGAGAGAAGTCCTCTGCGCTGAGACCCGTCAAACACACCTCATGTGCAGGGAGCACCGGGAGCAAAGGCGCAGAAGCCAGGGGAGGAGGAGGCTGCCAGCGCAGCTTAATGTCTGGGGCTCTGGCTGGGAAAGGGAAGACAGGAAATCCCGGAGCTGGTGTGCAGCCCTGCAGGCCCCACTGAGAGGCCTGCCTTATAGGCTCCTGGTAGACCCCCAGCACTCGGAGCACAAGCCCCAGCCACTGCTCCCCACCAGAGGGGAGGCGATCAGATTCCTCCTCTGGAGAGTGTAGAGACCTGAAGCCTCAAGGAATAAAACAGCATACTCATCCTTTCCTAGGTCTTCAATGGAAAATTTGAATGAATAATCAACATTTCATTTTAAAATAAATCAAAGATACTGGATAGGAAAACAATACAAAAAAAAAATCCCACAAAACCCAAAAAACCCTGATGGATGAGGCTCACACAGGTGTGCATCCTACCTGTAAATTACCGCTCAGGAGAACTTGGGACAGACAAATGGTTTTTACTTGGAAGCATTAATGAACATTCAATTATCCTGCTGCATACTGGCTGACTTAACTCAGCCAAATTAGAATACATTTTATGTTGACTATTTTGACATTTGTTTTATTTGGCAAGTAAAACAAAACTGATCCAATTTCCTTGCAGCCATTGTAAACCATAAACTGTACAGCAGAGGTGATAAAATACATAAGCCTTATAAACACTTGGTTCTGATGCGCTACCCTCCAATCCCACCAGGCTGCCTGTGGCTCAGTGTTCTCGGCCGTCTTGCTTCAGGTGCAAGTGACTTTGCTCCCACAGTGACCAGCAGGCTTCTGAGAGCTCTCTCTGCTTTATCTGAGAGAAGTGGTGTTCTTTCTTTATCCACAGAAAGTCAAAACCTGCCTGAGGTGGTACCCATTTCTGGGCCCTTCTAGACCACATGATGTCAGCAGGGAGCAGCTGTAACAACTTCAGGGCAACTGCTCCTGTGGGAGCTTTCCAGCCTCTGCAAAGAGCCCACACTTGAGCTGCCCCAAGTACAGGTGATGGGCCTCAGCACAGGTGATGGGGGACCCCAACACACAGGTGATGGACTCAGCTGACCCCCCCCCAGCACAGGTGACACACCTGATATAGCCTTGAGCACAGGAGACAGTGACCCTCAGCAGTGCCCTTCAGGGCGGAGCTGACAGCGCTCTGGCTCAGAAACGGAGGAACAAGTGCTGATGGGCAGTGCGAGCCTCATACTCCTGAACCCAACAAAGAGACTCAACTGTTCACCCTGCAACTCTGGGAGGCTCATTAGCGATTCATATCTTTTCATGCCAAATGAGAGACTAAAAACTACTTCTAAAGTTTCAGGCAATTCCAGGGGTAGTTAAGTTTAAATACCACTCTTGGTTTGTGAAACTGTCATGAGAAAGACCAGATTGTCTTTATAGGGGGATGTCCCAGAGGACAGAGTCCTCAGGGCTTTGGAGCCTCATTACAGCACATTCTTCCAAGTGAGATGGAGGCTTGGCACAGAGGAACAGAGTACAGAGAGATGGTGGTATGTCCCGGAAGGCAGGCTGTATTGTGGAGGGCCCAGGAGGACCCACTGGTGACTCTTCCTTCTGGTTCCTGACAGGTTTTGTTTATCTCTATTCACCCACGTGGAAGCTTGGAGATCCATTCTCATTTACGTTACGTCAATCCCTAAGTGCTGCTGCCTCACCATTCTTGTTTTATTTACTTTTGCAATCCCTTTCTCAAGCTTAATCCATCAGTGCTGTTTGTTCCTTGCCCTCAGTTTACTCCTAGTGATGCACAGGATTTTTATTTGACAGGATTCTTTTTGCAGAAAGTGTAGAGACTGTTACTACCTCTGTTATGACTGAAATCAGTTGCAGAGCAAACAGTTGGCTCACCCAAGTTTCTTTGCGGAGACAATTGTTAAAACTAGCATTTCCTGAAAAACTCCTCACTATTCTCTCATACCCAAACTACCCATTTCTTACTTTATAGCTCATTGGAAAAAGAAATTATATGAAAATGAAGAATATAAGAACTCACCTACCCTCCTGGGTTTCAAATGAGTTGCTGGCCAAGACAGAGAAGGAATTTGACCTTAAGGCCAGTGATCCCAACCCCATGGCTACATAGCACGTGTCTGTGTGTAGCTAGCAGCTCTTTTGAATAGCGAGCCAATTTTAAGTTGCATAATCTGCAATTTTAGGAGCCTGCAGAAAACGCACAAAATAGACTATAGAATGGCCTTTGCATTCATGTGATGCAAAGATTTCCAAGGGGATTTTTAAAAATCTCCTCTAAAGATATATTGCTTCTACAATTGTTCAGCTGTACTTTGCACTATTTCAGCAGACACTAAGTGGCGGTGTTCTAAAATGTTGTGCAGGGACCCAAGACCACAGGACAATGCAAGACACCCCGACAAGGCCTCACCTGGGAAGGTTGGGGGCTGGGGTAGAGGCAGCTGATGACTGGGAAGGCGTTGTGGGTTGAGATGAGTCATGATTTCTTGGTACTCTGCCCATTCGATACCAGATCCCCATGCTGTTCAGTTCCCTTTAGGAAAAAAGAGAAATCTTCATGGCTCGGGTTAGCACAAAGCATTTACCTGAGTGACAAAGCAACCAATCCATTTAAAAGAGTCACGGCCTCAAACACCAGGGAATCAATTCTCGCCCTCCACGTGAAATGGGTTCCACCGCCTCCTTTGTGCTCTGGGTGTCATAGTTCACATGAGGGTGACCTGTTCCATCTAGGCAGGCCTTCGGGACAAGGCCGCCCGCATCACCCTCCCCGAGCTTGCCTTCCTACTCCAACTGGTACTTTCCTCGCTTCTCCAAACTTCTTTTTGTTTTGCCATTTCCTTGTAGGGTGTGACGTGATAATCCACATCAAGTCCTTGTGCAGTTAGGAGAGACAGATAGGGAGATGCTGGTTTTTAACCATGAGAAGAATTAGCCCCCTACTCTATCACACACTCCAATCTCAGGATACAGCCTCTTGCAGCTGGGTGTCACCTGCTGTTGGACTCATTCTCAGGGTCAGTTTGGGAGTCATCTTCAAACTACAAAACTCAAGGCCCCATGAACCACACAACTAGGAGTGGACACCAAGGGGCCTCCCAGACGCTGCATAAGCTCTCCTGTGACCTCCCTCGCACAGTCACCAGAGCCCTGCCCCCTACTACACCATACACTCATGAGCGCTGAGGAGACAGCCACGCTCCTAGGAATAGTGACGGGATCATTTTCACCATATTCAGTTTCCAACTTCCCAGTTGCCCCACAGAACTGCGTCTTTGGGACCTGATGTAGAGGAATATAATCTCTTCAAAAAATGGAAAAAGACTTATTCTGTGGGAACCCCTAATAAGCTTCTCAGAACACCCCAGGAACTATGTAAAACCACAATCCTGTCTTCTTCGATGAGTGATTCCAACGAGCCGCACTGATTTCTCCACATCTGGGCCATGGCCTCCAGCTGCCAGGCTTTGGAGGTGCTGTTTGCAATGTGAGGTTTCTATCTTCCCCAACTGACAATCCCAAGCCCTTGCAAAGTAACATGTGGAACTGTGCCCGCTTTTAGGAATAAGTGACTTAGAGTTCTGAATACTGAATTCTCTTTCCTTGCTTAAAAATAACACTGGAATTGTCTTCCGCTGGAAGAGAACTGTTGCCCCAAGATGAAACAAAACTATAGCAATATTTCCAAAGTGATATAAAGGAAAAAA
This sequence comes from Pongo pygmaeus, assembly GCF_028885625.2. NCBI lineage: Eukaryota > Metazoa > Chordata > Mammalia > Primates > Hominidae > Pongo > Pongo pygmaeus. The sequence goes on along the minus strand of NC_072386.2, from coordinate 117,079,086 downwards.
GGCTTTGGTTTTATCAAGGTACATACTGGTACATATCTATTCCTTAAAATTGTTTAAATTGGTTAAAAATGGAATCTTTTTACAACAGGATAGTTTCTAGTTAAAGATACACATAGCAACTGAAATTAGATTTAAAAGTTCATTACTAAATTGCTGGTTTCTGCCATTTGTATGTAAATGGATGCTTCTGAGGTGCCTGAAGTATGTTTTTCTATTTCCTACTCCTGTAGTCCTGTTTACATAATTAGTGTAAACTATGTTGCAAAACGGGATTTTTGAGTGTGTAGGAAGGGAATGATCACAGAGTGCTTCTTAACCACATGATCTTGACACAGAGCATTCAGATGCCAGAGCTGAAGACCCACTGAGGTGCAACTCTGCATTTCTGTGGTACCTGCTCCCTGCACGCTTCAAGCAAATGCCACAAGGGCTCATCTGCTGTCTCACCGGGTCTAGGCTATCAGGAAAGGCCCCGGCTGATACAAAGGCGGCTCTGGGCTCAAATGAACAAGAGTAAAGCAGAGTACAGACCTGAGCCAGGAGGCTGGCCTCAGAAGCTGAGGAGGAGAGGGTGTCTCTGGGAGCCCACAGGGAGACACATGGCCCCTGCCAGCCCTGGCCAGGGAAGAGGCACATGGCTGAGGGGGCTGTAAACCATCTGCCACACCGAGTAAAGTGCACACCTGGATTTCAGTTGACTGAAGACAGTGAACATCTATTTCCTTCTGGACAGCTGGCATCCACTCACCCCCTTTCTGACTTTTGACTGCCCCTCCGTATTTTAGGAGCAGCACCAGTCATGGTTAGTCGTTAGTTCCAATGGAGCTGATCCTACTTCCTGCTCAGGCCTGGTCAATGGAAGAATTTTCCAGAAAACAGTGACCAGCCCAGGGTGCACATGACCCTACCTAGATCAATTAAGACCAATGAGACTAAATTCTAGAACTTCTTTTGAACTGTCAGGAACACAAACTTGCTGTTGGCCTCTGGACTTGAACCTGGATGAAAAGCAGGTGGAGCTACTGCAGCACCAGGCCTCCTCGAGGGGGAAACATTCCAGAACACAGCCCAGCACCAGAGCCAGGGGGAGACGGGGAAACCAGAACCCAGTGCTGGCCTTCAAGCTTCCGCTTCCAGGCATGCCAGTCCTGCCTCCCCAACTCTTCTGTGATGCCAGCCAATAAATTATTCCTTTTGCTCAAGCCAAACTGGGTTGGGTTTCCTGTCACTTACAATCAACAGAGTCCTAAGTGAAACCCTGGGATTTCACTGTACTAAGTATTTATGGAGCCACAACAGAGCCAGGCCCATGCTCAGTGCTGAGGCTACTGGAGGAACAAGACACAAATGGGCCCAGGCCTCAGCAGTTCTCTGCTTACTGGGGAATTATCATGCAGCTGTGTAATATTTATGTTTCTTCCTGACTTGGAGCCCTCCACTGACTTTCCAGTGTGCTTGGAATAAACTCCAGGCCATGTCTTAGGAGGTCCTGCCAACCCTCGCCCTTGTCCCAACATTCTCCCTGGCTCTTCCAGCTGCACAGGGCTGTGTTCTGCTCCCAGAACGTGCCATGCTCATTCCCACTTCTCTCCTTCTGCTTCCACTCTACCTCGAAGGCTATGCCTTCACATCTGTGCATGGCTGGTTTCCTGACATTTAGGTCTCTGCTCAAGTGTCACCTTCCTGACCCCCTCACGGAAGAGGCCCCCACTCCATCATTGTGTTTCACTTTCTTCACTGTCTGGAATTATCTCATTATTTTCTTGTTTATTGCTCGTCTGTCCCTTTTAGAACATCAGCTCTGTGACAGCACGGCCTTTGCCTCACTTATAACCACATCCAGTGGCCTTGGCCCTGTGGTACAAAATAGGTCCCTGTGACCTTTCCTAGGGTGAATAACGAGTGTGGAGAGCTGAGGCCAGTGGCATCACAGGGTGTCGGGGAAGGACCCAGAGGAGCTTCAAGGCTGAATGCACAGAAGGGCAGGGGAGGAAAGGCCCTAAGGTGGAGTCAGCAGTGCGAGCCGAGGCGCGGAGAGGCCGCAGCTGAGCAGGAAGGGCAGCGAGGAGCACTGGGCTGACAGAGGCCCATGGCTGAGAGCCTGGGGGGCTGCATGGAAATCTCTTGGACCTCATTGCCTGGAGTGGCCTGAGTGCTCTCAGGGAAGAGCAGCAGCTGAGAGTCCTGTCATTAAGACTCACCCAATAAATGTGTACTGAGGCGGGGCCTGCTTGGTCCGGCCCATGATCCGAATGTCACAAATCGCAGCTTCCGTTGAATCCCGTGGAATAAATTTAATGCACAGCCTCTTCTTCCTAAAAGCCACTTCCTCTGAAGGAAAGGACAACAGAAAAGGTATGAGTTTTCCAGAGATACCAGCATCTCTATTCTGAAAACCACATCCCCTGTCACGCCCTATTCCTGGCAGCAGAAGTGGCAGGTTACCTAAACTGCTGGACAAAAGGGCTGGGCTCTGCCGCCTGCCTTCCCCGGGGCTTCAGTCACCCTGCTCTGCATGCAGGACCCAACTCAGACACCCCCTGCTGAGAAGGGGACCACACACCCTGCAGTAAATCTGGGTGGCTTCTAAGAGCCGCAACCACAATCTGCTTACTGTTCAGCCGTCAGAAACCTGCACACTGATGCCCTGAGCATTAACACATTTCACCACAAGGACTTCTTTTCTTTTCTGCTTTTTATTATAGAAATCTTCAAACATACCCCAAAGCAGAGAGAACAGTGGAATGAATCCACGTGTTCCTGTCACCCAGTGTCAATGCTGTGCACAATGGACAAGCTGGTTTCCTCTCCTCCCGCCCCTGCAGTTTTGCTGGATATTTAAAATGAATCCCTGACGACACCACGTTATGTCACTATCAATACCTCAGTAGGCATCCAGGACACTGTTCTTTAAAGACCACCATGCCATCACCATTCCTAACAAAACGAACAGAATTCCTGAGTATCATCCAAAAGAGAGTCTACATCCACGTTTTCTCCAGTCTGTCTGCATCTGGATCCCCAGGATGCTGAGGCACTGCCTCTGGGTGTCAGGCCTCCCAGACCATTTGACTCTGGAACAACCACTCCTGCTCCCTTTTCTTCAGGGCACTAACAGGTTGGAGAAATCAGGTCACTTCCCTGTGCCTCCTGTAGGCTGGCAGAGCTAAAGCCTCGATTAGACTCAGGTTAGGTTTTTTAGGCATGCACACTGCCGGGGGTACGTGTAAGTCTAGGCTGTCATATAGTGAGGCCTGGAGTCTGGCTGGGCCATTCTTGCTGAGCTCTGCTGGTGTCGGCCCAGGACCTCAGTCACGCAGTTCCCCAACTGCCATCCTCTGAACACTTTCTCACCCTCTGTTGACTGTTGCCAAGATCCATGTTTTATTAAAGGTTCACAATGGTGACTTTTGAACTCTGTCATTCCTTCTGCTCTTTTTTTTTTTTTTTTTTGAGATGGAGTCTCACTCTGTCACCCAGGCTGGAGTGCAGTGGCATGATTTTGGCTCACTGCAACCTCCACCTCCCGGGTTCAAGTGATTCTCCTGCCCCAGCCTCCTGAGTAGCTGGGATTACAAATGCGTGTCACCATGCCTGGCTCATTTTTGTATTTTTAGTAGAGATGGTGTTTCACCATGTTGGTCAGGCTGGTCTTGAACTCCTGACCTCGTGATCCACCCTCCTTGGCCTCCCAAAGTGCTGGGATTACAGGCGTGAGCCACTGCGCCTGGCCTCCTTCTGCAGTTTTTAGCTAGAATCCTTCTATATATAAAAAATAACTTTCCTTCATCAACTATTTGGTCTCCCTGAAATAAGTTTTATATAGGAAAAAAAGGATAAGCACGTGATTCTTTTCTCTTACTTATCAAGCCTTAGAGTAAGGAGTTGGTGCTCTAGCAACCTCCAGTGCTGACCAACGGGAGGTGTGTGTTTGTTTGTGCTTTTAAACCTGAGTTTCAACCAACTGCGGCCATTTAATACACGAGTCAGACAGATATGGGTTGAAATTCCAACACCAACATTTTCTGGCACTGTGACCTCAGGCAAGTTACTTAATTTCTCTGAGTCTTGGTAAACTGTAAAAGGGAGTTAATGAAACCCACTCCACAGGGATGTCGGTTGGATGCACTGTGCCAACACATATGATCCACTTAGCCCAGTGCCTGGCACACAGTAAGTGCTCAGTAAAGAACAGCTGTGTGGGATCTTACCGTCATTATTGACAAGTAAGCCTCTAGCATGTAATTTATGCCTGTGCTTGGTATTGGGTTTCAAGACTTTGCAATTCTGTGGCAGGAAGTAAGACATTCAACAGCACATTCAAATTGAGGAACAGAATGAGGGGAAGTACAGTCCTGCCCGGGGGTTCTTATAGGGGCCGGGAGTGTGGAGGGGGACAAGAAAATCAGTGGAATTGTTCTGTTATTATATTTTTAGGGGGGTAGGTTTGTTTTTTAAAGAGTCAGATAACTTTGTGGGTTCCTCAGGCACAGAAACCAAGGGCTAGAGCAGATCTACAAGCGGAGAGAAGCAACGTTCTGAATCCAGACCCTAAACATTGCTAAACATCTAGGAAATGATCCTAGAACTGGAAATGAAGAGGCCCCTGCTGCCCACCCTCCTGTGTGATAAGACCCAACCTCAGAGTCCACACTTGGGACAGCAACCTGGCGAGTTGGGGGCGCTGTTCATGGCAACTCTGCAACTTCAAAGATTATCAGCTGATCAGATCAGCCTTAGAAAGCGTGAAGAAGAGAGACCTTTACACAAAGAAAACTAATGCCGGGCGTTTCTTTTGCTGTTGCCACGCTGCTCTTGGCTCCATTCCTCCATCTGCAGCAAACTCGGGCTTAAGAGATGGAGCCACTAATTACACATGCTTAAGCAGGCCTAATTTTAAGTAAACATATTATACATAGTCAATAGAAATGTGTTCAGTCATGCTAATGAACACAAAGAAAGTACACAGCACTTTACTAAAACAAACAGTCTTCCAGTTTTTCAGTGCTATATGGATTACAGCAAACTATATTTTAAATGAATTACAGGAGTCTCCTGGTTTTGGCTGACTTTATAAAATCAGGGCCTTGAATACTCTCAAATGATACAGAGCTGACCATAAGGCTTATATGGTCAGCTTGGGCTCCTCTGTTCCCTGGGTAAAAAGCTCCAGGAAATGTTGCTAGAACCAGAAATGAAGAGACTCCCTGCTGCCCACCCTCCTGTGTGACAAGGCACCTGGCACTGGGCCCAGGACCGATCTCAGAATCCACACTTGGGACAGCAACCTGTGTACTCCCAGTCACAGGGGAGAAACTTCCCAACCAGGACCCCTGGGCCCCACAGCAGCTGGCCTCCAAGCCCAGACAGGACAGAGCCTCAGTGAACTGGTCCAACTAACCTAGAGGAAAATGCAGAATGGAAAACCCGTTGCGGCTCCACAGCACATCAATATAAAGACATTCGAAGTCAACTGACTGTCAAAAAACAAACACCAATGCAAATTTTAAAACTGTGAAAAACACAGGGGAAAAGGAGGAAAGTGATCCAAATCTTGGAGAAAATTGTAGATCCTAAGCAGAGGAGATAATACAAATGGCCAACAAGCACAGAAAAAGATGCTGAACATCATTTGCCATCAAAGAAGGGCAAACAGAAAGCACGAGGAGATTCCATTTCACACCCACTAAGATGACTAGAATCAAAAGGACAGACAATAACAAAGTGCTGGTGAAGATGTGGAGGAATTGGAATCTAAGGACACTGCTGGTGGGAATAAAAAACAGTGCAGCTCCTTTGAAACATCATTTGGTAGTTCCTCAAAAATATCAAGTTACCATATGACCCAGCAATTCCATGACTAGGTAGATACCCAATAGAAATGAAAACATAAGCCCAACAAAAACTTGTACATGAATGTTCATAGCAGCCTCATTCCTAACAGCCAAAAAGTACAAACAACTCAGATATCCATCAGTTGAATGGATAACCAAAATGTGGCATATCCATATAATGTTATATTATTTGGTGATAAGAAGGAATGAAGTAATGATCTATCCTACATGGGCCAACCTTGAAAACAGTATGCTAAGTGAGAGAAGCTGGTCACAAAAGACCACACGCTGTATGATTCCATTTATACGAGATGTCCAGAATAGGCAAATCTATATAGAAAGTAGATCAGTGGTTGCCTAGGGCTGGCGGGGAGTGGGGAGGTGAGGGTTGGAGAGAAATAAGAGAGTGATTGCTAAGGGGTACAGGGGTGATATCCTGAAAATGGGTTTTGGGGGTGATACAATGTGCAATAATGGTTGCACAACTCTGTATTTACTAAAAGCCACTGAACTGTGCATGTTAAATACGTGAATTGCATGGTATGTGAGTTATATCTTAATTTTTAAAAACTCTGTACATTAATATAAAACATATCTGTAAAAGGTGCTTATGCACACGCTCTTCCAGTGTGCCGCTGTGGTTAAAAGCGTGGCTGGAGTAAGACGTATGTGAGCATTCTAGTTATTCCTCCACTTCCAGATGCACGACCTTGGCTAAATTCTTTAATCCCTAAGGAGTGAGTGTGCTTCATTTTTCTCATATCTGAAATGGGTATAATAATGTCCATCTCTAAAGAGGGGTCTTCTGAAGATTAAATGAAATCAGGGAGGTAAAGCATTTATCACAGGGGTGAGCATACAGTAAATGCATACTAAATATCAGCTGTTATGATTATCAGGTAATACATAAAATAATAAATGACAAAAAGCAATCCAATGTTGAAACGTGAAGAGACCATCAGGAAAATAAAAATATGTTATACAACGGGGTCTGCTGGTTTCATGAAAATAACAGCGGGGGATCTGCGTAGAGACAGAAACTCTAGTTCATATCATATGAAGTGCTAGCAAGAAAACAGCAAAAAACAGTGGGACCAAAGTGGGGCTAATTATGAAAGAATAACGTATGAGACAGAAAATGAGACAGAGAATTTAATAAATAAACCCTGAGTCATAATGAAAGGATTCTCTGTATTTGTTTTGTATTCACTGCTTCACTGTTGTAAATACCATAAAGTTGGCTGACCAGTGATTAAAAATGAAACAAGGTAAGTTAAATTACACCAAAACAAGGAAGCTGAATCACCAGAGATTTTCCAGCACCATTTAATAACCCATGTGTGGGTCAAGAAGCTCCAAGGGCTCCAGCACCCTGAAGACGCTGCCGATTCCTCAGTGATTCACTTCTGCTTGGACCTGCTCAGTGGTCAGAATATTCAGTCCAATTCGAACCTATGAACTTTAATTTGCAGTCTTTTTGATTCTCACTTTTCTTGTTTGCTCAGTGGGCCCCAAATGGGCACATTATTGTCCTTGTGTTCTCTGGGCGTCTTTTGATTGTTTTCTTTCCGCTTCCTTCTGGGTCTTGTGCCAAGCTTGGCTTCAGCAACACCAGAGGAAGGACTAAAGACAAACTATATAGTTTCACCATTCCATTCCCCAGTGAGCCGATTCAGCAGGGAGCACCATTCTAAAAGAAAGGCACGTTTTGCTCATTTACATGCCGCTACCCAGAATACTCTGCAAACTCCTTGGAGAACCCAGCCAGACACACATCAAAAGCAGCAGGGTTTGTTCATGGGCATGCAGTAAGGCCTCCAAAAATGTTTCTGAAGAAAAATGCACATAGAAAAACACCTACAAATATACCTGGAGGAACAAAACGCTCATTGTGATGAGTGCTACTAAAGGATGACTCACGTGTGTCCACCGTCTCCTGAATTGGGATGAAGCCTACAGGCAGTGTGTCCTTGATGTCAATGAGCTTCATATCTACTAACACGTTCCCCAGATGACTCTTGGGAAGAAAGAAAAGAGATACAGACTATTAATCTGAACATGCCTGTGGTGGGTTTGCCATTTTGGCTTCCAGATGCATATTTAACACAATGACTCGTGCAGCTTTATGACAGCAGGTTAATTAGGGTAGGTGACACTTAATGTTCCCCAGTGGTTATGCAGGGACTTGTGTGGCCCCCGGGAAGGAGTTTCATCTGCAGAACCTCAAAGCCACTCAACTCAGACACTCCTTGGTGAGGCAGGAGCAACCCAGGAGATGCTTTAGATATAACCCAGCAGAGGGCAGCTGTGCACACAGGTCCTGGGACCAGGCTGCCATTCAGCCCTGAGCATCAGATCTCAAGGCCAGGAGGTTTTAGGAAGAGCAAATTCCTGAGGCACTCGTAGGAAAGAGCTGCATCTAAACCTAACAGGGAACCAATCACACTCCTAAGTGATCACCAGTCTGCATACTGACACACATTTCAGTTGCTAGATACATTCTGCAAAATCCCAAGAATCATACACTAATACAGAGTGAAAGCCCTGCTGCCTCAATATTACACATCTTCTAAAATGACACGCACAAGGGCCTCCTAAAGTTTCTGTTTAGTGGTAGTATATGGGGACCACAGCACGCAGTTTCGGTAACTGGTGTACAAATATCTTTCTAAGACAGTACACCATTCTGTAATTGCGAGAGAGAATTCTTTGCAAACACGCCGGCACTTGCAGCCCACATTTCAAGCTGGAAATAAGCTCTAAAGATATCTACCCTACAACTTAAATATGTGGGGCCACTTTGGAGATTTCATTAAAATCTTCAGAGTAATTTGCAGCTTGGTTCCCCGTCTCTAGTCAGAGCCAGTTAAGGAAAGAATGATGGGCTCAAATCCCAAATCTCTCCTATTAGGATACTAGCAATGCACTCCACGTGCCCATTTTGCAGAAGTGCCTCATCCCCGAAGCCTAGTGTGAACATGCTCTCCGTTTACTTGTTCAGCATCCTTGGACAAGCATCTAGTTGGTCAGCCATCACTCTGCCCTGGACAGCAACTTCTCAGGCTGTTGTTCCATCTTGCTTAGAGAAGAAGGGCTGCTACCTCCATCTCTGCACATGGGAGCCAAGATCCCACCTCCACCTATACTGTGTCACGTCTCTGAAAGCCAAGCAGGGAGTTCTTATCATCTAAACTGTGTTATGTTCCCTCTTGGCACTCTCTTTTTCCCTCCCTATCAATTTGTGGGGTTATTTGTTTAATATCTGTCTTGCTTCTAGAGTTTAAGAACCATGAAGACCAAAACTATCTCTGTTCCTACTATAAATACAAGCCTACCATGGTTTTTGGCACACAGCAGGTGCTCAGTAATTACTTGCTGAATAAATTAATTTCGGGTGCACATTTTTCAACCGGGCCACTCAGAGTCACAAATCGAACTGGAGGCCGGGCGCTGTTGCTCATGCCTGTAATCCCAACACTTTGGGAGGCCAAAGTGGGCGGGTAGCTTGAGCTCAGGAGTTTGAGACCAGCCTGGGAAACATGGCGAAACCCCATCTCTACAAATTAAAAAAATTGGCTGGGTGTGGTGGCACTCATGCATGTAGTCCCACCTACTCAGGAAGCGGAAGTAGGAGGATTGTTGGAGCCTGGGAGGTGGAGGCTGCAGTGAGCCAAGATCATGCCACTGTACTTCAGCCTGGGCAATAAGAGTGAGACTCTGTCTCAAAAAAAAAAAAAAAAAAATCTGCCAGGCATGGTGGCTCATGTCTGTAATCCCAGAACTTTGGGAGGCCGAGGCAGGTGGATCACTTGAGGTCAGGAGTTTGATACCAGCCTGGGCAACATGGTGAAACCCTGTCTCTACTTAAAAAAACACAAAAATTAGCTGGGTGTAGTGGTGGGCGCCTGTAGTCCCAGCTACTTGGGAGGCTGAGGCAGGAGAATCGCTTGAACCCAGGAGGTGGAGGCTGCAGGGAGCTGAGATTGCGCCATTGCACTCCAGCCTGGGCGACAGAGGAAGACTTCGTTTCATATATATATATACACACACATATATCAAGTTGGGTTTGCTGAGATGTCATATCTAAACTATATGATTAAAAATATCAAAAGTATTGATATACACTAATAAATATTATGAACCAAAAGTACACAAATGAAACCAATTATTAGAATTTAACTAGGAAGGTCAAAGCAGCAAGTGTAATCTATGACCAGTGTTTGTACGGCACTGCCATCAGGAAACCGTTTCTTCCTCTCAGAACTATCATATTTGCCAACAATTTGATATTCTGACATTCCAGGTAGCTGGGCCTTGGGAAGACAATGTACAGTGCAGCCTAGTAAGTGGTAAGTGGGACCCTCAGAACACGGAATAAATCTCTGACCATGTAGGAAGGGTTTGAACTGTTAACCTAACTTGCAAACATCAGCTGCTTTCAGAATCGCCTGGTCTAATCTATCATAATTTTTTTTCATGGCAGTTGCTTTTCCATGTCATCACTGCTTTCTGCATTGAGAAATTAACAACTAGGCATGTTTTCCTGCCCCGCAGATGGATGGGCATTCATCAATATCCTTCTCAAATGTCTTCTGCTTGACAAGTTGGGTTTTACAGAAGTCAACTGCAAACCACTTAGTGACCTCACCCTCCACACACTCTACCAATGTCCCTGATCATAAAACCTGAACATCAGTGGTGTGGCCATTAAAAACAAAGCATCAAAAAACACTTGCATGCATACAAAATGGGAGGCTGCACTGTCAGAGCTCCCTATAGCCCAACTGTGGTCCCTCCTCACACGGGGCTGCCACTGTACTGGGTTTAATACAGTGGGTCTGCGACACCATTAATTTTGCCTGTTCCTCTCCCCTCCCCCATCTGTGCTCTCTTTCATTTCCTCCTCATAAATATGAAGAACGTATTCCCAATCCTTGTTGAGCAAATGATTCATGCCAAAAGCCCAATATGCACTGACTCAGGGTATTTATATTGTCTCTGGTAGCCAGTATTTGCTAGTACACTGTAATTATTTTTGACAACCTTGCATTTAAGGTAGCCACAGATAACCAACTTAATATTCAAATGTTCATAAATCCTTCTGTTTAATATCCTCCCTACCTAATCTATGTACATTATTATTACAGGTAATGCAGAAAGTACAGGGCATGAAAAGTGCAATTAATCTCGATCCTTCCCCAGGAAGCAATGTCACTCCAAAGCCAGGTTTCTGTATTAATAGCATTACTGGGGGAAAGGAATTTAGGTTCCAAAGGAGTCTCCCAAAACTCCTACATTGGGAGTCTCAAGCCAGCTAATTAAGAATATGTCCAGTCTTGAGACCCCATATCCCTCCTTTACAGTTGTAAAAAATGATGCACTGCAAAGTCTTGGTTTGGACTACAGGGCCAGCATAGACTGGCTGTAACAGATTAAAATATTCTGATTCCTCCTCCACTCCTGGGCTGGCAAGTGGGCCCCTGCCAACTGCTGCAGCTCGATCGTTTGGATCCCACTATTGGATCCATTCATTCTTTTTCCAAAAACAATATGCACCATGCAGCCATCTCCTACACTGCCTCAAAAGCGAGCAGAGGCTGTTCACACTGCCCTTGTCCTCTTCTTACACCCCTTCATCATGCCCAATAAATATCTTTTTAATGTTCAACACATGTTGACAAAATCAATGGGTTTTCTTTAATACACTTACCCATGACACCCAATGCTAAGAAGCCCCAGTGATTTCTCTGTCACATTCAGACCTGTCACTGTCCCCACTCCAAGGGATGCAGGGACTCTGCTAGCCTAGGTACCAACACCCCATAGCCTTTGGGGGAAAATGCAAGGAAAACAAAATTAAAAAATGATCACAGAGATCATGGCTGTCCTCAGGCCATTTTTAACTGAAGCCTCTTCGGCCTCTACTCATTTTTAACTGAAGCCTCTACTCAGCCTTCAGCCCACTCCTGGGTGCCTCAGGCTGCTCAGTCAGCTGGGGGACCTGCAGGGACTCATTATAAGATCTCAGTGCCCCTGTCCACTCTTTAGCCCTGCCACCTTCCTGGTATTTAAAATACACTCAAAAGCCTGAATTGAAAAGATTTCCAGACTTTTGTGTCAAGATTTTCCCCGACTCCATTATAAACTCTGTACTTCACAACGAGCATATATTGCTGTTGTAATTAGGGGGAAAAAAATACAGCAATGACTTTTCTCCCGGTCCTGTATATGTTCAGAATAATTATCCTACCAAAGAATTAACCACAAACAACAGGAATGGGTGGCAGAAAAGAGTGCAAGCCAGAGAGCCACATGATGGTCGATATTCAGAAAACACCAAGGGGACATGCACGGACCCTGTGATGGGACCCTGGGCCTGCGGGGCCAGGTGGCAGAGAGGAGGACTAATGCTTTCCCCCTTTCATGCTGTTGAATGAGGATGTTTGTTGTCTGAGTTCAGTTTTTTTTTTAACTGCAAATAAATATTACTTTTATAATTTATATAAATAAATCAATAAAAATATTTCCCAAAATAAAAATTTACATGACAAAGAGACAATAACATATGGCCAAAAATAAAATGTTAGCCCTGAAAATGAAAATCCCAACTGCTCCCTGTTTGGGGCTGGGGAAGAGAAGTAACCTTGAACAAGCACGTTCCCTCTTGGATCTCGGTTTCTTCAATGGAAAGGAACTTCCACTGGTAGAGATTATCTGGGGACAGAATGAGGTGCCCAGGGCAGGCCTTGTACAGAGCAGATACTCACCAAAGCTATTTCCTTTTTTTCTAAGCCATCTATTAAAATATCTTATTAGATGTTTTAAAAAAAAAAACCTTAGTAGGTGTCTTTAAAGTTTCCTAATTTACAGGTGCAAGTATTTTTTTTTTAAAGCATAGTCAGAGAAATCTACATGAGTCGATACTTACCTACAAAAATAACGAAATGTGATATGTCACATAGAGACTCAAAGAGCGAGGAAGCGTCACTGTGGAAGCAAGGGCATGGGGTGGGGTCACAGGGGCCCTCCCTGAGCCATGCTGCCTTTGCTGCCCAGCATTAAATCCCGCTCCACTGGAGAACTCTCACTGCTGCACTATCCTGTGATTTGTTGCTTGGAGGAAAGGTAGGCAAATGAGAGCTGGGAGAGAAATTTCCTGGTTTCCTTTTGAGAACACAATTTAATGGAATTCACGGTACACTTGGGTACGTGGTTAATAATACTGTTAATAAATGAAACACAGTGCTGGCTGCTGATTCTACCCAGTTCACTAAAACCACAGATAAATTAATATGGCAATGAAAATAAACCGCAACAACAACAAAATGAGGAAATTCCAAACAGGAATGTAAATTACTTGCGCTCACTCAGCAAATGGAAACTACGACTAGACTTACATTTTCTTTGGAAAATGATCTTGTGAAACACAGGTATCTGGTAACCTTGGATTTAAATAAGCCGTCTTTCCAGAGGTCAGCATCCACACCATCTGCTGTCTGTGCAACCTACACCGGAGAGACAGAGAAAAGGATCGCAGGTAAGGCAGGAAGAAGCTGAAGGTGTGCGTGGGCCACTTCTTCCAGGCCTGTTCCAATTAACACCAGCCTGGGATCTCCCGGCATCTCATTAGCTCATTTCACTAGGCACTGGGATGAGATTTTCCAAAAGGGGAAAAGGGAGAGTGTGAAAAATACAACTTCTAAAAATACTGTTCCTGGGGAAGCCATTGATTAAAGACACCCTGACAAAAATGATTCAATGAGAAAAGAGCAACTTTTGTCGTAATGGACCAAGAAAGGATTGGGTAAGTCAGCACATTAAGCGCGGCTATTACCACTTACTCGGGGGGATGGTGCGGGGTGAAGAAAGGAGTCCAGTGGGTGTGATGAGCCACCTGAGGGGGCGCTGCCTGCGGCGAGGGTGACACAGCCTCCTGCTCTAGGGCCCCAGGACCAGCTGGGTGCTTCAGTCAATGGGATTCTACTGGAGGCTGGGGCAGGGAGGGAGGTCAGAAACATTTCATTCCATCCTGCGTCCACCAAGCCCTGACAGTGGGGTTCAAGGTGAGAAACTGGATCAGGATAGAAAAACAAAAGAAGACTCACTCGGTTCCTTGTTTCTAGTCTCACTAAGAAGCCATTTTCTTACCTGCAGCTGTAGAAATTCTCTACTAGGAAGCGTCTGAGAATGACGCCAGCCAGCCTTGATCTGTGTATCAAAGCCCCTGTGATCTAGACTGGGGCTGGGCTGGGGGATATTCGCATGAAAGACCAGGCTTTGTAGGAGAGAGTGCAAAGGAGATGGAAGAGGAGGAGGAGAAGGCTAGGAGAGGGTGGTGCTTTCTTCCTATTTCTTTCCAGACTGCTCTGTGAATCGCTGGTCAGGACTTGGTCTGTTTTCTCACTCAGAGTATCTCTAAGAGTATGAATCAACCTTGCACACCTTCCTTTAAGCACCGCGAAGGGGGACATCCAGGAAGACTGAGGAGCAGCGCCCATTTTGGGATAAACTCTGCAGGAGGTCTCTGAGCAGTTCACTTTCTGACTCCTTCTCGGTTGTCCTTTTGAGCTTTAGACTTTGGGATCCAGTCCTTGACCTGACAAGCTCCTGCCCATCCTGACAAACTGCTGGAAGTGCCTCCATTCTTCACACAAAACTGCCCTGATTCAGCCCCATTCGGCACACTGACTGCAGGCTCTGCACAGAGCATGGCAAGCCCCACAGCACAGGGATGGCCTTTGCCTGTCACACGCTCAGGGCGGAGGCGGGAGCCAGGACCCCAGCCCAGTGGGCTCAGGCTCCCCAGGACATTCCTGGAGCCCACCACGGCCGCGTTCTCTGAGGCTGCCTCAGAAAAACCAAAAGGCCAGGAGGCAAAAGAAAAAATCCTTGTTTTTCAAACCAAACAATTGTAAATTAGCAAATATAACAACAGGAAAAGAAAGGCGCTTATGATAAAGATGCAAATATATTTGACCTGAAAGCTGAAGGAGGAATGGTATGGGGATAATTTTAGGAACTGTTTGCTCCAAGTATGTCACCCCCACAGATAGAAACAGGATGGAATGGGGGTCAGGCCTTGTCAGCATTTTTCCCCATAATGGTCACACATAGAGTTTCTAGGGAAACATGAGATTTAAAGCAGTGGTCTCAGCTCCTCCACACCAAGGACCCCCTATGCTTGTTTTCTCCCATGGATGACATGTTTTGAAAGATTTTTGTCTCCCAATTCAATTTTACTGTATTTCCTCAATTCTAGGATGCAGTCATTTGGGGAACACCCCTTCACACAAAAAAGGCATAGCACCATATCCAAACACATGCATCTATTTTAAGATGCATCCCAATTTCAGAACCACTAAAATGTAAAAATAAAAGATGCTCTAAACAAAGGGAATAAGGGAACCTACATGGTCTCTCTATAATAAATGCATAATTTCTGAAAAACTTTCAAAAACAGAAACTGTCTGAAGGACACTCTAAAGCTGTGGAACCACAAGCTGTCTTGGAAGACAGGGAGCTGTGTCTTTAACCTTCCAAGAGACAAGGGCATCTAGAAGGGCTTGTTTGGATATCTGGAAGTGCCACAGAGGGCTGCTGTGCATTCTAACCCAAGGCTAGAAAGGTCTCCAGGGCTTGCCAGTGATGGTTCTCTCTACCCACCACACTGCTAGAACTGTCCTTTTTCAGAGTGAGAAATGAAAATGTAATGGGAGAAGCCGGCAACGTGGGCCCCTCTGTTTGAGCCCACGCTTCACTGTTTGGGCAGTTAGAGCCCTCCAATCCTTGTCTGAGAAGCATTAAAAAAGGATGACTAAAGGCCCAGCTTTGACCTGGGCCCAAACTCATTTACAATGAGGTGGAAGTGTGTAAAGGTATCATGAGGGGCCTAGGGAGGTGAGGTGGGAAGAAAGAGAGAGAGAGAGAGAAAGACAGAGAGAGAGACAGAGAGAGAGACTCCCCTAACCTCCAAGGAAGGTAGTGCTGGGCAGAGAAGGGCTCTGGAATGGTCCCGGAGGGTTGGATGGTTCAGGGACCCACAGGACCAGTACTGGGTGAGGAGTGAGATGTGGGTTCCTGGCTCCTCGAGAGCACTGGGAAGGCAGCCCTGGTGGAACAAAGGGGGCATTTCTGGCCTGTCTTTCCTATAGCAACAAGATGTACCCAGAGGCGTCTTCCCAACCCAGTCACATAAAGGTGCCTAATAACCTAAATTCTTCCCATCACAAGTCAGGAGAGCTAATGATCTGCAAGATAAATGATCTATCTATGCGGCTGAAGTCACAGTGCCAAGAGGAACCTCCACACCTGACTCAAGGCAGGGTCTACCTGACGGTGCCCACACTCACCTGGTGGCACTGCAGAAGCTTACAAACTCAGCAGTCAGCCTCAGGTCCCAGCATTAGGAAGCTGAGGGGAGGTGGGGTGTGGGGTGGAGGACCAAATGCTTTGCGTGCAGCACGAGCAGCATGGAATTCAGAGGCAGACTTGAATTTGAGGCCCAATAGCTTAAACCAGTCCTGTCCTCCTCTGCAAAGTGGACACGCTGCCTTTCCCTGCGGGCATCACTTCCAGGGGCAGAGGAGACCATGAACATGCAAAGTGCCTGCCTTAGTGCATGAGCACTCCAAAGACAGCGCGAATGTTTCTAAACCAAAAAAGGGGACATCTGCTCTGACAGCGAACCAAGTCTGGAAAGTGATGTCAGGCTACATCAGGATTCAAAAAGTCCTCAGTTGTCCTGGGGCTCTGTGCCAATCTCTGGGAACAAATCTGGTCTTTCCAAACACAAATGATATACTTGTACGAGGAACATCTGCCCTCCCACTGCTATCCTACCCTGGACTATAAGCTTCACAAGGACAACGGCAGTGCCTGTTCTGCTTGCCATTTTACCCCCTGTGCCAAGCACAATGCCTGACACGGATGGGCTCCATCGAACCTTGTTGAAAGAATAAATGAATGAGTCAACTCTGCAATCAGGGCAGTGTGAAAAGCCACACACCCTGTCAGCTACCCAAGTAAGGTAATGGGAAGTTTTTCAAATGAAATTTCCAGGATTTAATCCATTGAGCTGAGTGAATCCCCTTCAAAATCACCACTCTGAGGCACATACCCATTTCAGCACTGAGGCCACCTACTCTTTTGGTTCTCTTGTGTGTTTGCTGCCTTGTTCCCAAGACAACTCGATATGTCTGCTGACTGCAGAACCTTCAGAGTCTGTTACAGGGCCTCGCATACACATGTGCACATGTGCACGCACGCACATGCTCTTGCACACTCACACTCACATATTCTCACAACCTCTCTCCTAGCATTTCTTCCCCGGGAGTAGGTGCTGTCTCTGAGGAGGAGCAGGAGGGCCCTAGGGCCAGGCAGCGGCGGAATGTACATATGGTTTATCTCTCTTCCTGCCAGGATTCTTCTAAAACAACAATCAAATGGACAGTGCAGAAGCCTCCACAATGAAGAGCAAGAGGGGAGAGGCAGCACAAAGGCCTGGCACTGCGGAAGGCGGAAGGCAAGGGATTTAGCAAGTGCGGTGGGCGGGGGGTTGTGACCTAAGGGGCCCGTGGGAGCCGATACTGAGCAGAGCCCCAGGATCCAGAATCACCAGATACCACTGGGGTGGGGGCGGGGGAGCAAGTGCAAGTTTAGGGCTGAATCGGGTGGACTGAAACAAGGTTCATAAACAAAGTGGTTAGACTCCCAGGTGCCCACCCCAGTTTCAGGTGTATCTTCTGCAGAAAGGAACCCAGCACGGCTCAGGACTCTACAACCCGGGCAGGTGGGGAAAGAGGTTGGAGGTCAGGAGGAGGTGGGGGAGGAGGTGCAACTTCAGAGTGGAAACGAGGGTAATTGAGTAACCAAGCGTACACACTGAATGGCAATGGCAGGCCCCTCCCTGCCACCCGCGCTTACCCTCCTTCTTGCTTCCAGCCGCCTCCCCTGAACACTGGACACTGAGGGCTTTGTCTCTGGAGAGAGCCAGGGTGGACCAGCCCACAATCCCTGAGCCAGCTCCCTGCTCGTCGCCCCACTGTGTAGCACACCAGCCAGCAGGCCCCCCACCCACAGGGCTCCAGCCCATGAGCTGGTGCCTCCATCTTAAATCCAAACCCACAACAAAGGGTCACCAGGCACTGGGGACAGGCTCAGACATGACAGAAGGGCCCAAAATTCAAAAAAGGGAGCTTGAAGGTAGCACAGAGAATAGGGGTAAACAGTGCCGGCTCAGGACAGAGAACCCAGTCTGTAATTAAATCCTCAGAGGGACGAGTGAATAGACTGCAGATACAAAACAAGAACAGAGTATTATGAAAACGTTTTTAAAAAGGAACAATTTGAGGACAATATAAAGAGATTAGAAACTGTAAACACTGGAAGAGAAAGCTGAGGAAATCTTCCAGAAGGTAAAGTACAGAGATGAAGAGATCAAATATAGGAATGAAAGCTGAAGGGTCAAGACAACATCCAGCTAACAAAAAGTTCCAGAAAGAACTTTTAAAATAAAAACCGGAGGGGAGGGGGAGCCTCTGTGTTAAAGAGGTCCTGAGTGTTTCTACAAAGTGGATGAAAAAGACCCACCCCAAAACGAAAGAACAGAGAATCCCACCACACTGGGGATAAAGAAACCACCTTAAATACTTGCAGAGAAAAATAACAGGTCACATACAAAGGGACGGGAATCATTTTGCATCAGACTTCCCAACTGCAACACTGGAAACTAAAAGACAAGGTAACAATGTCTTCAAAATTCTAAGGAACTCTGGAATTCCACACCTAAGCCCACTATCGATTAAGTGTGAGGGTAGAATAAAGACCTTTGCCGATGTGCAAGGACTTAAAAAGTTTATCTCCCAGGGGCCCTTTCTGAGGAAGCTACTGGAGGATGCATCAGCAGAACCGACGATTAAATCAATAAAGAGGAAACCATAAACTCCAGGAAACAGAACCCACACAGCACAGCAGCCAGGCGACAGCAGCACGCCCAGACCCAGATGGGGAAAGGAAGAGACGTCAGGGCAGCAACCTCTGGGGAGGAGGGGATGTGGAGGAGAGAGCATTTAGAATTGTACTTTCTCGTTTGAAAGAAATAGGGATGGGCATGTGACAACTGCCTTAGAGCATTTAGAACAATGAAAACAATGCACCTAAGGCTATTTGACAAAAAAAAAAAAAAAAAAAAAGGAATCAATTTAAAAATTAAAAAGACATTTTAAGAATGTACTGTGAAAATCAATAGGCACCTGGACAACTCCTCAGATGAATGAAACAAGTCTGATTAATTCCAAGAAAAAATAAAAGGTTGTATGAGAAAGAACACACACTCCTAATATGTTACTTGATTCAGTGGTACCCAGTGTCTGCATTGTAATCTATGTGAACACTGAGCATTAATCCACCAAAAATTGTGATACTGCCTAATGGGAGGAGATTCTAAGAGAAGAAAATAATCAAGAAATAAGCAATATAATAAAATTATTTAGAAATATGGAGATGAAGTACTAGAGGGAAACATATCTTAAAAAGTGGAAAGTAAATGCCTCTGGGAAATAAAAAGGTAAAGGTGGGGAGACAGGGCAGGGGCTGCTATATTTTCTTATGAGCCCTCTGATTTTTTAAACTGTGCACGCAGGCATCACTTTGTTAAAGTAAAAGCAAATTTTAATTTTGAAAGAGAGCTGGGGAACTATCTCACGGAAGATAGTATGATAATTCGTTATTTCTTTTAGGCAAGCTGCTGCTATTGCTGCCATCAGGGAATGACTAGCAATGCAACATAATCTCACTCCTAGTTAGCTTGTTAGTGTGTTCCCAAATGGGTGACAATGTCCAAAGCTGCAAGTCCAGCTGATTCCAGCCTTCCCCACTGCTAGAGTCCACCAAAACTCAACATGCAGATGGCTGGGGGCGGAGCTGCAGCACCCAGGGAGTCCCTGGGGTGGTGGCTGCCAGTGCTGCAGAATCGACACAGGGCTCTACAAACCCTTTGGGACCTGAACCCCACCCCTGTCTCACATAGCCCAGGTCTCTGATTGCTTTCTCTAGCTTGAGTTCAGAGGTCACATTCTGGGCCACTGTGCAGCAGTCACAGAGGATGACATGCGTTCAGGAAGGCCTGAACAGCCCACTGGACAGTGGGACTAGCTAGCTGCGGCTGGCCTGTAAGGCATGCTCACAGTAAAGTGACCTCTGAGGTTAAATGTAAGCAGCCTCCCTGGTTTAAGGGACTCCCTTAATCCCTGAAAGATCTGGGGGCCAGGGGCCTGGGGGACAGCTACTGTGAAGACCCTAGGGTAGAAATAAAGTTGTCATATTAAAGGAACAGAAAGTGAGGCTCTGTAACTGGAGCCTGGTAAGATGGGATGAGCGTTATTGACATGTTTATTAGGGCTCAGTTTATAAAGGCAAGAGTGGGAGATGATACATTTCTAACGATTAGAGGACATCCTCACAATAGAAGACTCAACAGCCATTTGAAACAACTTTGTACACATACACATACTAACACGGAAAGTTCAGGAGAAACAGTAAGTTACAACATGGTTTATAAAGTACAATCCTTTAGTTTGTTTTCAAAACAATTATCTGTATAGAAAAGCATCTAGGCAAATATAAAGCAAAGCATTAACCACCGTTTGACACTGCACAGTTGAGATTATGAGTATTTTTAATGTTCTTTTTTTCCCCTGTATTTCTGCTTTTTTGGTAATGAGCATATATAGCTTTTATAAGAAAATAATTGTAAATACTTAATTTGATGGGGTGAAAAATAAAAATCCGCTGGATTTAAACTTGAGAAGCACTTTGTAAATCAGCTATCCAACTAAGCCACCCAAAGAGGAGCTGCGCAGTCAATCATTTCAACCGTCAGAGGTTTTTCAACGTTAGAATTGAGTGCTCCTTGCCAAAGAGAAACTCTCAAAAGACAAGCTAACCACCAATTTCATCAATCTGTTTACACCCCGGTGTTTCAAGAGAGCCCACCCACTATTCAAAGGTGTATTCAGCAGACAGAAAGCAATGAAAGGGGCCAGGAAATCCTGCAGACATTCCAAAGGAAATATCTGGCTGACACGATGAACAAGAATGAAGTTCAAAGGCCTCTGGGTATGTTAGATCATCAGCAGTGGAAACACACACACTCGGCCCAGGCCAGACAGTGGCCAACTGTGAGCCACTTAAACTCAATAAGAGCAGTGTGGGCACAGCAGAGGCAAGGAGCCTATCCAACCATCCGTGGACTCCCTAACAGGTGGTGTGCTCAAGATGCTTTCTACAAATATAAAGTGAAAGGAAGAGGCATTTGACTAATCCAATGAAGAGGGCAGGAACTCTCAGTTGTTTTTCGGTTCTGATTTTATTTGCATCATTTTCTTATACCTTCAGCTGAAATGTCTCTTTAGCAAAAGAAATGAAAAACACAAACCTGTTCCCTGAGACAAATGCATCTGCCTCAGTCTCCAGGTGGTCCTCTCCACTCACGGGGCACAGGGACACAGCGGACCACCCAGCCCTGTTGGCCTTGCGCCCCTCTGGGCCTCCTGATACTGTACCTGCTTTCCACTGTAGTTCTCCTTCCTCAGACAGGTCTTTCCTAACTGTGCCCCGCCATTTCCTGCCTCCCTGCCTTTGCTCGTGTTGCTCCCTCTCGCATCTGTTTTGTTGAAATGATCTCATTATTTAGGGCCTGGCTGAAATAATGCCCCACTCTACAGCCTCCGTGATGATCCCAGCAGGCAAGAACTTGGATTTCTGGAGTTGGGTAGATTCGAGTTCAAGTCCCAGCTCTGCCACTTACATACTAGGGTTTTCCAAAGTCACTCTTTTACTCTCTGAGCCTCACCTAAAAATGACAATAGAAATAATACCTACCTCATAGGATTATTTGTAAGGATTAAATGAGAGAAAGCACAAAAAGCACTTAACCACAATGAGATACCACTTCAGAACCACTATGGTAGCTACAATTAAAAGGACAGGCAATCCAAATGTTGACAAGGATGTGGACGAATGCGAGCCCTCTGCACTTCTGGTGGGATTGTAACAGGGTGCAGCCACTTTGGAAAACAGTCTGGAAGTTCCTCAAATTGTTAGACATAAAGTTAGCATATGACCCAGCAATTCTACTCCTAGGTATATACCCAAGAGAAATGAAAACAAGCGTCTACATACAAACTTGCATGTGAATGTTCATGACAGCATGTTTTCTTAATTACCAAATGAGGAATTAATCCAAACGTTCATCAACTGATAAAAATGTGGCATAGCCATACAATGAAACAGTATTCGGTCATAAAAGGAATGATATACCGATACATAATGCAACTTAGAGGAACCCTGAAAACAGTTTGCTAAATAAAATAAGATAGACACAAAAGACCACATATTACATTATTTTGTTTACATGAAAAGTATAGAAATGGAAAATCCCTAGAGACAGAAAGTGGATTGGTGCTGCCAGGGGCTGGGGGCAGGAAGAGTTGATGGAGAGAATGGCTAATGAGTGGAGGGTTCTTTACCGGGTGATGACAATGTTCAAAATTAGGCAGCAGTGATAGTTGTGCAACTCTGTGGCTATACTAAAAACCAACGGATTGTACACTCTTAAAAAGTGAACTTTGTGGTATATGAATTATATCTCAATAAAGCTGTTAGTATTTCTAGAAGTACTTAGCATAAGGCCTGGCATATGGTGACACTAAAAAAATGTTACCTACTTACTATTATCTCTGGTCCTTAAAGTAAAGATCTTATCTTATTCATGGAATATTTTTCTGAGTACCTAGCCCCATGCCTTGTTTACAGTACACAATCAGATATTTGCCAAATGGCAAATTGAACCATTGAACCATAGAAAGAATGCACAGTAGGAAAAATACACAAAGACTGAAGCCTGGTGCATCTAGGACTACACAAGATAGCCCTTTTCTCATTCTACCTTTGGCACAGGTGCCTTGGCCATGCCAGGCACAGAGGGGACGGCTTCCTGAGGCTGGGCAGGGTGGCAGAAAGCAGGTCCCGATTCCCAGCAAAAGCCCCTGAAGAGGTGAAGGGATTAGGAGCCCTGGCTCTGTACCTCCTGATGGCCGAAGGGAGCCAGGCAGGGAAGACAGTTCCGTGGGGGGCCCACGAGACAGGAAATGGGAGATACACATGGGCAGGGCATCTGGCCGCATCGGAGCAGGTACGTCCTCCCTGTTCCAAGTCATCAGGAAGGAGGCTCTGGGCCAGAAGTGCTCCCGTTTCTATCGCACCCAGACGGCCAAGCTATGACACGGCCCTGGACCTCCACAAGCCTGCAGAGAGCAGCATCAGCAGCCTAGAGGTTGCCTTGCGGCTGGTCGGCACCCAGGGGAAGGCCGGCTCCTCTCAGCTACAGGATACCTGGTCTACCGTAGCACTGCCAGTGACACATCAGTGGCTGAAGTAGGGACTAGTCAATCAATAGTACCCAGACACCTGATCGTCACTACGGAGGAAAAACTAAGTTGAGCACTACCTCAATTTGTCAAAAACAAATTCTTGATGGATTAAAGATGAAATGTGAAAAGCAAAACTTCCAAACTTTTAGAAAAAAATGTGGAGTATATTTATGTTTTAATAGAGAGAATTATTAAAGAAATAGATGGACATGTACAAAACCATCTATAAAAGAATAGGCTGATGAATCTTACTACCCTAAAATTGAAAACTTGGATACTTTGTAGTATCCCTAGGGATCCCAAAGGGATCCTTTGTAAGACACAAGACACAAAGTAAAAAGATAAGCCTTAGACTGGGAGCAGTGCACAGTGACAATGGATTAACATCCAAAATAAGGAAATAAAAAACCCCTCCAGGCCAAGCGCGGTGGCTCACGCCTGTAATCCCAGTACTTTGGGAGGTCTAGGCGGGTGGATCACTTGAGGTCAGGAGTTCAAGACCAGCCTGGCCAACACGGTGAAACCCAGTCTCTACTAAAAATGCAAAAATTAGCTGGGCATGGTGGTGGGTGCCTGCAATCCCAGCTACTCGGGAGGCTGAGGCAGGACAATCACTTGAACCCGGAGGCGGAGGCTACAGTGAGTCAAGATGGCGCCACTGCACTCCAGCCTAGGCAACAGAACGAGACTCTGTCTTGGGGGGAAAAAAAAAGAGCCCCTCCCAAGCAATAAGAAAAAGACATCACCCACAAGCAAAATGGCAGTGCTAGACCATTCACAGCAAATCACTGACCAAACTGCAAATGTCCAACAAAATGAGTGGAGTACAAACCTGAACCTGCACGCCACTTCAGAGGGCACATGTCTATATTTAGAAAGGTGAAAATGACCGGCAATTCTATTCCTAACTTGTTCCCTAGAGAAATCCTTAGCATAAAGACAAAAGGATATTATTTACAACATTATTTACAGTATTGCATTATTGAAAATGACCCAAATCCTCACCAACAGAAGAATGAATAACTAAGTTATAGTATATTCATGGAATATAATTCTATACCCCTTGAAAATACATGAACTAGAGCTGTATCAGCAAGGAAAAATATCTCAAGAACAATGCTAAGAAAAAAAAACCCATTGGCTGCGCACGGTGGCTCACACCTGTAATCCCAGAACTTTGGGAGGCCCAGGCAGGTGGATCACCTGAGGTCAGGAGTTCGAGACCAGCCTGACCAACATGAAGAAACCCCGTCTCTACTAAAAATACAAAATTAGCTGGGTGTGGTAGCACATGCCTACAATCCCAGCTACTCGGGAGGCTGAGGCAGAAGAATCACTTGAACCTGGAAGGCGGAGGTTGCAGTGAGCTGAGATTGCGCCACCGCACTCTAGCCTGGGCAACAAGAGTGAAAATCTCCCAAAAAACAAAACAACAACAACAACAAAAAAACCACGTTGAAAAATACATATAAGTGTGACGTATATCCCATGTAGGATATCACCTATATAAAGTGTGAAAACACGGAAAGATACCTAGGAATGAAAAACACCAAACTCAGAGCAGTAGAGACTCTGGAAAGGAGGGAGACATGGGCCTGGGAGTTGCATGGGCATCAATAATGTTTTCTTTCTTTTATTAAAAAAGAAATCTGACAGAAATTTGGTGAAACATCAAGACTTGGAAGAGCTGCATGGTGGATACATAGACATTTGCTACATTGTTCTCTATACTTTCCTATATATTTGGAATATTTTGTGACATAACTTCTTAATTTTAAAAATCAGATAATAGACCTGAAGAAGAAACTTTTTATTTCAAATCTCACAAATGTGCATAAGGAATGGAGTTGCTACAGACAATACAGGACACCCAGTGAAATTTAAATTTCTGACAAACAACAAATACTTTTTTTAATTAAAAATTTTTTCAAAATGTTCATCCTGTATTTTCATGTGCTAAATCCAACAACGTTAACAAGGAAGCATGCACTAAAAGCTTTGTTCAGTGAAAAACTGAAGGTAAAAGAACTACAGGCTGAGCAGCAGAAGGCTCCTGTGGCCCTCACTCAACCACGGAGCATCACACACCCATTAACAAGAGTATGGAGGGTCTACACATGCGAGTCTAGAAAGATGTACATGACACATGTACATCTTTCATAAAAATAAAGCATGAGCTGATGGCATGATCTAATTTATATTAAAAACACAAATTACAACGATGTATTTCTGTAAGTCATTTACATATAAATGCAGAGAAAAAAGTCAGGAAGAAAAATGAGCAAACTGGTGTGGCTGAAAGGTACTTAAGCCTTGGCTGTTATTATTTAATTTTTTCAGATAAAAGATATTCTTCTATTCCTTATTTAATTAAAAATAAATACTTTTTTGGTAAAAAGAAAAACATAAGTCTAGAAAGATACTTGCACACTGTCAACGAGATGTATTGGCATTAGAGGAAAAAAGGAAGGTAATATTTTCACTCTTTGGTTGATAGAATTCTATATGATTTAGATTTTCTGAGATGAGCTTTGATAATTTTTTAAATGTCATGCGATATATTTTTTAAAAATTTTAAAGACAAGGTTCTCCAACCCTCTCTCTACCACGGTATCCAAGGAGTTCAAGGTGATTTCATTATGGAGGGTGCATCTGCTGAGCAGAGAAGGAAGAAAAAGCAAAGCAGGGTAGGCTCCCAAGCCCCTTCCTGGCTGGAATCTGAGATAACAATGTTTGCTCCACATCACCCAATACCAGCCTCGCAGGCCGGCAGCATACAGAGTTTAAAACATGGGCCTTGATACTAGACAGATGTGATTCAAATCCTGGATTCACCAACCAGTAGTGGCTGTGTGGCCTTGGCTGTGTTACTTAACCTCTCTGGGCCTCGGCTTTTGTCTCTATAAATGGAAACAGTAGGTCCTAGCTCATACAGTTGTAGTTACAGCACCAAAGAAAGTGCTTTGGTCAGTACACAGTAATCACTTAATCAATGCTAAGTATCGGTGTTGCATTGGAAACCACTGCTTCCCTTCCGCACCTAGATATGCAGGTGGGCCTGGCATCAAATAGAGCCCTCCCCAGCATGTGCCATCATCACTAAGCTGCAATTCATCTCTTTAGGCCACAAGTCTTTCCTTTTCTTTCAGCAAACATTCACTAGGCATTTATGATATGTCAGGCGCTCCCTCCCCTCCCTCCGAGGATGGCTCCCAGGTGAGCTGAATCAGGAGTGAGGGCGCAGGGAAGAGAGCCACACAGAGGCAGGAGACCTGGGTTTGACCTCCGCTCAGCCACACCCTTGAGCTCTCAGAGGCTTTGCTTTCTTACTTGTAAAACAAGACTGCAATAGTAACTCGGCAGGGTTATTGTGTGAAATAAATACTGTGTGTGGAAGCAACTAGTGCAGGGGCAGACAAAGTATGGATATTTGGTGTCACCAGAAGTGTAAGACAGAATCACCTGAGTGCTGTAAGGGAGTGCCAAGTGCTGAGAGCTCTCAAAAACAAGCATAAGGCAGAAGAAGGAGAAGAGGCAGGCTGCTGGGAGGATAAACAGAACCAAAGGCATCTTCAGGTGGGATGTATCATAAAGTGCTAGCAGGCAGAAACGAAGCAGGGGCAGAGGGGCAGGCACACCCCTAGAAGAAAGGACAGAAAAGGCCAGGGTGTGGGTCCTCTCTGGCATCTGTGGGAAGCGTGGGGTTGGCTGGACCACTGGCCACGCAGGTGAGAGAGAGACAGCTGGCCATACGACCACAGAGATCTGGTGGGAGGAGCTGGAACCTGGGAGGCTGCAGGGCAGGTGCGGTCTTAGGACCTGCCCCATCCTAGGGAGAAAGAGGGGGAGCATGGTTGGAGAGCCCTGGGCAGGGAGGAGAAATTCTCAGAGTGGCGCTTACAGGAGAAACCTGGAGTCGAGATGGGAGGCACCAGAGACTGCTTAGAAGAAACTACCCATGTCAAGAATTGTGAGGACCTCATTCAGGTGGTAGCAGAGACAGAAGAGGAGGATGAAAAGATGAAGAAATGCCTGATGGGGTGCCGGCAGGTAGGGCTAGCAGAGAAGCCTTGGAAGGATTCTGGCCTCTGTCTCGTGGGAACATTCAGAACAGGGGTAGTTGTAGGTTGGGTCTTCTATTGGGAGTGGTAAGGAAACAGAAGAGGAGATCGGTTTGGGAATATTCAGGTTGAGGTGTCAGCCAGTCATGATTCGTGGGCTTGTCCAGCAGGCTGGTGGAAATGGAGGCCCCGTGCTACGGAGAGCACAGGCTGGCTGCGTGGAGTCAGAAGCTCGGCGCCTGGCAGGGCTGGACGCCAAGTGAGAGAAGAGTGCTCAGTGCAGGAGCCTGGGTGGGAACTGGGCAGGGTGCACAGTGAGGGAGAGGCTACTACAAGAAGCGGAGGTCAGAGAGGAACAAAGCTGAATGCAGCTGAAATCAAATGGAAGGAATGCAGCATTTTAGGAAAGAAGGACTACAGAAGAATATCCGATGATCTAAGAAAATACTGCAAAAATACAATAAGAAAATATGATGCAATAATAAGCAGGTTATAAAATTTATATAAATAGAATCCCATTACTGCTAAAACACACACACACAAACTAAAGGACTGTTAAAGTGTGGACAATAGTTTTCCTGAGTTGTAGGATTACAGGTTGCTTTTATTTTCTTCCTTGTGCATAGTCCATAATGAACATGTACTAGTTCTGCATTCAGAAAACGAATATATTAAGGAAGGAGGAAATTAGTCAACAGTAACCAAAGTTGAGATGAGGTCGAGAAGAATACGGATTAGGAAAGAGCCACTGAGTTAGACAATTTAGGAATTGAGGGGTGAGTGGGGATAATGAAGAGGAGATGGCAAACAGGGACGATTTTGGGGAGTAGGGCATACAAAGATGGTGGCTGGAGGAGCTGGTGAGATGAAGGGAGGGTGGCGGAGGCAGCATCTGCTAAGAACAGAGGGGACAGAGGCATGTCTTTGTGGAAAGGAAGACATAGAGAAGGGGGAGAGATTGACAGCACAATGGGGGAGGGAATTCCAAGCAAAAGCCAGGCAGGAAGATGTGGAAATGAGAACTCACCTACTGGGATTAATCTTGGGAAAGAAGAGGGCCACTGGAGGGTGCTCCAATCTCTGCTACCCCTGTTTTCATTTTAATCCTTCAGTCTGGGTCTGTAAATTCCATGCAGGAAAGTGCTACATCTGACCATTCACCACTCAGTTTGTAGTACCCAGTACAGGCCCGTGGTGGGGGCTTAATAAATAATTGCTAATAAATAAAAGCTTCCCTCTTCCTCTGCTCCATCTCTAAAGTTTGATGAAATCTCCCTTTGGACCCAGGAAAATGGGTTTATAAAATGAGCATGCCAGCTGATTTAGAGAAACAATAGAAAGGCATATTAATAAGCAACTGCACGGTCTGAAAGATTCTGGAGGCTGAGTGCGGTGGTTCATGCCTGTAATCCCAGCACTTTGGGAGGCCAAGGCAGGCGGATCATCTGACGTCAGGAGTTCGAGACCAGCCTGGCCAACATGGTGAAACCCTGTCTCTACAAAAATACAAAAAATACAAAAATTATCTGGGCATGATGGCAGATGCCCGTAATCCCAGCTACTCGGGAGGCTGAGACAGGAGAATCACTTGAACCTGGGAGACGAAGGTTGCAGTGAGCTAAGATTGCACCATTGCACTCCAGCCTGGGCTACAGAGCAAGACTCTGTCTCTTAAAAAAAAAAAAAAAAGACACCTTGGGAAGCCGAGGTGGATGGATCACGAGGTCAGGAGATCGAGACCATTCTGGCTAACACGGTGAAACCCCGTCTCTATTAAAAATACAAAAAAAAAAAAAAAATTATCTGGGTGTGGTGGCAGGCACCTGTAGTCCCAGCTACTCAGGAGGCTGAGGTGGGAGAATCGCTTGAACCCAGGAGGCGGAGGTTGCAGTGAGCCAAGATCGAGCCACTGCACTCCAGCCTCGGCGACAGAGCAAGACTCCCTCTCAAAAAAACCCAAAAAACAGGCCGGGCGCGGTGGCTCACGCCTGTAATCCCAGCACTTTGGGAGGCCGAGGTGGGTGGATCATGAGATCAGGAGATCGAGATCATCCTGGCTAACATGGTGAAACCCCATCTCTACTAAAAAATACAAAAAATTAGCCAGGCCTGGTGGTGGGCGCCTGTAGTCCCAGCTACTCGGGAGGCTGAGGCAGGAGAATGGCATGAACCCGGGAGGCGGAGCTTGCAGTGAGTGGAGATTGCGCCACGGCACTCCAGCCTGGGCAACAGAGCGAGACTCCATCTCAAAACAAAACAAAACAAAACAAACAAACAAAATAACAAGAAGGGAGGAGTTTTTTTATCAAGCCAAATCAATTAACCTCAAGGTGGGTCCAAACCTAAGACACAATTCCTGAATGCAATTAGAGAAGGCTATGAAAGCAATGGGTCTAAGGTAAAGTGGCAACAACTTTGATAAAAGACACCATGTTTGCCTTAGCTAGGGCACTAGCAGGATGTGATTAGTAGTGAAAACTAGTGATCCAGCCAACACTTCAGCAGCCCCATGCACACTCCCACCCACGGTGCTGGCTCCACCTCTGCCCTGGAGTGCGGAGTGCAGCTTCCTCTGGCTCCAACCAATTCAGACTGCAAGGCCTGGCTCTGGGCTTCTTGCTGGTTTTAACAAAGGGGCCCTGAAAGAGACCCATCAAGACAAGGAGGGCAGGAAGAGTTAAAGCGATGGGATTTAAGAGAAGACAAGTTGAACTCGCGCCGTTCATGAGTCATGCCCAATGACAGGAGGCAAGAAAGGAAAGGAGATAAACTGGTTCTCGTGCCTAAGTCACTCTTCTTATTTACTCTATTACTCAGCTCTCAAACCACATTGCCAGCTGTAATTGCATTTCAATTCATGTTTAACACAAACATAACTTAGCTGGATGTTGGCATCCAATATCCCAGACACAGAAAGGCAAAACAGAAAGGAGCCAGCTAATTCAATTCAATAAACATCCTGTGCATGCTGGTGGAGAATGTGTGCACCAGGCCCTGTGCTGGGTACCGGGGGTACAGCTATGCGAAAGGCACAGCTCCATGGCCTGCTCCTCATGGGGCTCAGTACACAGGGAAGTAATTGAAGAGTGGTAACTGTAATTAAACTGTAATTAAATTAAAGAGTGGTAAGCACTGCAATGGAGGAAAAAGGTGCTATTGAAACACAACAGAACCAGAACATAATCCCACGGGGAGAGGAATGGTGGGCACGCACGAAAGCACAGAGGCAAGGATGGGCACAGCACCTCTGAGGAATGGTGAGCGGGGGCAGAATGAGAACACGAAAAGTAGGGAAGGAGCAAATCTAAACAACTCTCAGATGCCAGTGAAGTCCATTCATTAGATAAACACTTACTGAGTGCTAGGTGCTCAGCGCTTGGTGGTAAGTAAAACAATGAATTTGCCTGTAAGTCTAAAAAACAGAGAGCCAGAGGACAATTCTAAGCAGGTGAGTAACCTCATCTTTTGGAAAGTTTCCACTGGCAGCAATTCAGGGAAGACTGGAGGAGGTTAGAATGGAGTTAGGGAGATGCACTAGAAGACAATCCAATAGGCCTTAAGAAAGGAGTGTGGAGAACGGAGTGAATGTGTATTTGCTTAGTCCACAGGTCGATCACTTCTTACATTCTTCTCCAATCACCTGCCACTCCCTACATGCACGGTAGTTTGTAATCACATAATTTCCCATCGTATACACCTCATAAATTTGTCATCCTAAACCATAATCTAAAGGGTCATGGAACAGCCAGGAAGCAAGGGAGGGAATTAGAAACAGTAATTCAATGAAGTTGTTGAATTTAAGAGAAATATACTTTTAAAACATTAATTTTCTTTTTCTTTTTTTGAGACCGAGTCTCACTCTGTCACCCAGGCTAGAGTGCAATGGTGTAATCTTGGCTCACTGCAACCTCCACCTCCCAGGTTAAAGCAACTCTCCTGCCTCAGCCTCCTGAGTAGCTGGGATTACAGGCACCCGCCACTACACCCAGCTAATTTTTGTATTTTTAGTAGAGATGGGGTTTCACCATGTTGACCAGGCTGGTCTTAAACTCCTGACCTCAGGTGATACCCCCGCCTCGGCTTCCCAAAGTGCTGGGATTACAAGTGTGAGCCACCATACCTGGTCAAAAATTAATTTTCCTTTATGCAAAACATGTAAACCATACCAATAACCATTTTAAAAAATAAAATGAGGTGGGGGAAACAGTACCATTTACATTAGCAAGGTCAATTGTCAAGTTAAAATTAGCTCCGTAAAACAAATGAAGCAGCATCCAATCTTTTTTCAAAGCTTTAGGATAGTTTGCATGATGTAAAAATTAACTGTTCCTTGATAATTTGAGAGAATGTTACTTTAAAGCAATTTGGGCCTAGTGCTTTTGTTGTAAATAATTCTCTAACAACATTTCCAATTTCTTCTTTGGATACAGGCTTTTTAGGATTTCTTCTTAGATAGCAGTAGAAATTATCTAACTCATCAGGATTTTCAATTTTAGTCACACATGGCTGTACATAAGAGCTACACATCATCTTCTTTTATAATTTTGAAATTTCCTATATTGTTACTTTCCTTTTCCCAACTAAATTTTCCTTATCTTTATATTACTTCATTTTACTATTAGATTTGCCAGAAGTTTATCTATTATGCTTTTTACAAAGACTCAATTCTTAATGAACATCTCTCCCTCCTTTTCTCTTACTTTTAATTTCTGATTTCATCTTTGTTATTTCCTTCCATGTGTTTTTCTAGCTATTTAAGCTGTGGGACAATATCAAGTCGTTCAATATATATGTCACTGGAGTCCCAGAAAGGGAGAACTGAACAAGAAATACTTTAATAATAAACAGAAATGTTACAAATTTGATGAAAACTATAAACCCACAAATTCAAGAAGATCAATGACCCTCGAGCAGAATAAACATTAAGAAAACTACACCAAGGTATATCATAATCAAAATGCTTAAAACCAGTGATAAAGAGAAAATCTTAAAGACAGCCTGAGACCCTCTATGTACAGAGAAACAAAGGTAAGAATGACAGCAGACTTCTCATAAGAAACAATGCAAGCCATAAGATAATGGAGCAACATCTTTTTTTTTTTTTTTCAGAGTTTCACTCTGTTGCTCAGGCTGGAGTGCAGTGATGCAATCACAGCTCACTGCAGCCTTGACTTCCCGGGCTCAGGTGATTCTCCCACCTGAACCTCCTGAGCCTCTGGGATTACAGGTGTGCACTATCATGCCCAGCTAATTTTTTGTATTTGTAGCAAGTACTGAAAGAAAATGCCAACTTAGATTTCTATACCCAAGGAAAACATCCTTCAAATACAAAGACAAAATAAAGACTTTGTTCGGACAAACAAAAGCTGAGAGAATACATCACCAACAAACCAACACTATGAGAAATGTTCAAAAAAGTTCCTCAGGCTGAAGGAAAATTATATCAGATGCAGATCTACACAAAGCAATGAAGAGCACTAGAAATAGTACCATAGGGATAACTATAAAAGACTATGTTATTATTTTTAAGTCTTTTATAAGATAATAAAATTTTAAAGCAAAAATGATAACAATGTATTGTGGCATTTATGACATACGTAGAAAAAAAATGTATGCCAACAATAGCACAAGAGCTAGAAGAGGAGCAATAAACATCCTGTTCTTACACTACACATGAAGTTGTGTATTACTTAAAAGTAGACTGTGATAAGTTAAAGATACATGGTATAAACTCAAAAGCAACTACTGAGAAACAACAACAACAAAAAGAAATAGAACTGGTAAGCCAACAGAGGAAATAAAATGAGATAAAAACAATTAATAAAAAATATGTTGGAAAAATAGGAAAAGGGGAAAAAACAACAGATGGGAAAAAATAAATTAAACAAAAAGCAAGATTGGTACATTTAAATCCAATCACATCGATAATCATGTTAAACGTAAATGGGCTAAACACCCCAATTAAATGTAAGAAATCGTCAGACTAGACAATACGGTGTCTACAAGAAACCCACTTCAAATATAAAGACACAGATAGGTTCAAAGCAAAAGGATGGAAAAGAATATTTCATGCCAACACAAATCAAAAGAAAGCTATAGTGGCTATACTAATATATGACAAAGCAGATTTCAGAGAAAGGAATATTAATAGAGATAAAGAGGGTCACTTAATAATGATGAAGGGGTCAATTAATCACAAGGACATATCATTCCTTAATGTTTATGCAACTAATGACTGAACACGAAAATACACGAAACAAAAACTTATAGTACTGAGAAAAAATAGACTAATCCACAATTATAGTCAAGAGATTTTAATACCCTTCTCTTAATAACTGATAGAACAAATTGACAGAAAATCAGTAATAATACACAAAACTTGAACAATACTATCAACCAACTTGACCTAATTGACATCTGTAGGACACTGCAGATGTAGGACACTGCAACAAAAGAAGAATATACATTCTTTCCAAGTGTATGTGGAACATTCACTAAGATGGATCACAGTCTAGGCTGAAGTTAATGAATCACAGCTTGCAGGCCAAATCTAGCCTGTAGCCTGTTTGCATACAGACTATAAATTACAGATAGTTTTATATTTTTTCAAGAGTTGAAAACATAATAATATACAATGGAGATCATATAGCTCACAAAGCTTAAAATATACATTATCTGGCCCTCTACAGAAAAGTTTGTTGACTCATATTGCAAGCCATAAAACTATGTTCTCTGACCACATGGAATATATTCTTAGTAACAGAAACATATCTAGAAGTCCCCAAATACATGGAAACAAAAAAACACACATCTAAATAATTTATGGGTCAAAAAAGATATCAGAAGAGAAATTAGATAGCATTGTGAATGGAATTAAAATTATACACAACACAACAAAATTTGAGGGATGCAGCTAATTCAGAGTTTGGAGGGAAATTCATAGCATTAAATGCTTATGTTAGAAAAGAAGAAAGGTCTCAAATCAATGACCAAAACTTCCACCTTAAAAAATAGAACATTTAACCCAAAGTAAGCAGAAGAAAAAATTTTAAAAAGTGAACACAATAAAGTTGAAAACAAGAACAACAGAAAAAGTCAATAAAACCAAAAGCTGGTTCTTTGAGAAGATTGATTAAATTGATAAAACTAAGACTAGAACCAAAAATAAAATGGAAAGAACTAAAAAAAGAACTACTATTTGATCCAGGATGGCAGCCTGAGCAAGAAAAAAAGAGAGATGACACCAATTACCATTATTGGGAATAAAAGAGTATGTTCTCCAGATCTTAGAAGCATTAAAAGGATAACAAGGAAATATTTTGAACAGCTTTATGCCCAGGAATTGGAAAAATTAAATTAAATGAAAAATTCCTTAGCAGACACAAACTACCAAGGCTCATTTAAGAATAGATAACCTGAATGACACTACATCTATTTTAAAAATTGAACTGTTGTTTAAAAACCTTCCCACATCCAGGCCCAGAGAACCTCACTGGTAAAATCTGCACATATTTACAGAATAAATAATACCAAATATACATTAAATATTTCAGAAAACAGGCAAGAAAGGAACACTTCTCAACTCATTATATGAGACCAGTATTACCTTAATACTAAAACCAGATATTATAAGAAAACCACAGACCAATCCATATTCCTTACGAACATACACATAAAATTTCTTAACAAAATTTTAGAAAATTGAATCTAACAATATATTAAAAGGACAATTTATTATGTCCATGGGGGATTTATTCCAGAAATGGAAGTTTGGTTTAACACTCAAAAATCAATCAGTATATTTCATTATATTAAATGATTAAAAGAGAAAACCCAGGCTGGGCACGGTGGCTCACATCTATAATCCTAGCACCCTGGGAAGCTGAGACTGGATACCAGCCTGGGCAACAGAGTGAGACCCTGTCTCCATAAAAAAAATAAATAAATAAAATTAAAAAGAGAAAACCCATATGATAATTTCAATAAAAGTAGATAAAGCATGTGATGAAATTCGATATCCATGTATGATTTAAAAACCCTCTGGAAGGGTACTTTCTGTTAAATAGTATCTATTTCAAAATCCACAGCAAATGCCATATTTAAATGGTGAAACACCGAATGCTTTCCCCCTAAGATTTGGAAAAAAGGCAAGAATGCTTGATTTCACTACTTCTACTCAATAGTGTACTGGATGCTCTAGCCAGTGCAGGGAGGCAACAAAAAGAAATAAGAGGCATACAGACTGGAAAGGAAGAAGTAAAATTGTTTTTATTCACACACAACATCATTATCTACATAGAAAGTTGTAAGATATATTCAAAAAAGTTATAACAACTAATAAGTGAGTTTAACAAGGTTGCAGAATACCAAGTCAATCTACAAAAATCAATTGTATTTCTATAAACAAGAATGGAGTTAAAGTAAAAATAAATACCATTTACAATAGCATCAACAATACAAAATGCCTAAAAGATTAGACAAAAGATCTGCAGACTTTACACTAAAAACTAAAAGACTGCTGAGAAAAATTAAAGAGGACTTACATAAATGAAGAGATGTACCACATTCATGGATCTGAAGACTTAATATTGTTAAGATGTCAACTACCTGCGAATTGACCCACACATTTAATACAACTCCAATCAAAATCCCAGAAGCCTTTTTTTTTTTGTAGAAATTGACATGATTATTCTTAAATTTGTATTAAAATTTGAAGGACCTAGAACAACCAAAATAACTTTGAAAAGGAATAAAGTTAAAAGACTACCTGGTGTTAAGAATTATAAAGCTACAGTAATCAAAGAGTATGGGTTTGGCATACAGGCAGACTTATAGATCAATGGAATAAAACAGAGTCTAGCAATGTGCCTACACATCTACGATCAGTTGACTTTTGACATAAGTGCCAAAGTAATTCAATGAAGAACAGATGATTTTTAAAGAAAGGGTACTAGAACAATTGGACAGCTATATATAAAAAATGATATTTGATCCATATATCATATCACATATAACCATTAACTTGAAATACATCATTGATCTAAATAAAACAACTAAAACCATAAAACTTCCAGAAGGGATTAGGAGGGAAAATCTTGACCTTAGGGCTAGCAAAGATTTAGTAAACATAATGCAAAAAGCACTAACTATAAAAGAAAAAAATTAATAAACTAGACCATCAAATTTTAAAACTTTTGCTTTTCAAAAATACTGTTAAGAAAATGAAAAGGCAAGCTATAGACTGGGAGAAGATAGTTCATACATATCCAACAAAGGAATTGTACTTAAAATATATAAAGAACCCTTTCAACTGAATAAGACAAATAACCCAATGAAAAGCAGGTAAAAAATTTGAACAGATGCTTCACCAAAGAAGTTATACTAATGGCAAAAAAAAGCTCAAAATCATTACTTGTTAGAGAAATGCAAACTAAAATCATAGACAAATACACATCCACTAGAATGGTTAAGATTAAAAGAATGACTATCTCAAGTGTTGGCAAGGATGTGGAAGA
This sequence comes from Pongo pygmaeus, assembly GCF_028885625.2. Lineage (NCBI taxonomy): Eukaryota > Metazoa > Chordata > Mammalia > Primates > Hominidae > Pongo > Pongo pygmaeus. The sequence continues at coordinate 117,042,247 of NC_072386.2, read as the reverse complement.
ATTGAGACTCAAATGCTCAGCTGCTGGGATATAAAATGATACAACCACTTGGAAAATAATTTGGCAGTTTCTTTAAAAGTTAAACATACATCTACTGTGCAATCCAACCCTTCCACTATCCCATGGATAGGTATTTATCCATGGGAAATGAATGCGTATGTCCACACACAGACTTGCATATGCATGTTCACAGCAGCTTTACTTTAATAGCCCAAACTGGAAACAAGCCAAATAACCCTCAACAGGTAAACTGTCATACAGGTGTACAACAGAGCACTACTCATTAAACAAACAAACAAGGACACATTCAACAATATGAATGAATCTCAAGATCATTATTCTGAGAGGAAAAAAGCCAGACAAACTAAAGAATTCACATAAAGTTCTAGAAAATGCAACCTAGACTACAGTGACAGAAAGTAAGTAGACCAATGGTTTCCTAGAAATGGGGTTGGGGGAGTGATGGCTTGTATTAGGCCATTCTTGCATTGCTAGTCTCAGGGAATACCTGAAACTAGGTAATTTATAAAGACAAGAGGTTTAACTGGCTCATGGTTCTGCAGCCTATACAAGCATGGTGCCGGCATCTGCTTGGCTTCTGGGGGGCCTTAGGGAGCTTTTACTCACGGAGGAAGGTGAAGTGGGAGCAGGCATGTGACATGGCCAGAGCAGGAGCAGGAGTGCGAGAATGAAGGCAGGTGCCACATACTTTTAAGTGACCAGGTCTCTCAAGAACTCTCTCTCTCAAGGACAGCACCCGAGGGGAATGCTAAATCATTCATGAGAAATTTGCCCTCGTGATCCAATCACCTCCCACCAGGCCCTACTTCTACCATGGGGGATTACATTTCAACATGAGATTCGGGGTGACAAATATCCAAACTAAATCAGGATGCATTGTAAAAGGGTAGGAGGAACCTTTTAGGGGTGATAGACATGTTCATTATCTTAACTGTGATGATGGTTTCCCAGGCATTTACATACATACGCCAAAACTAATCAAATCATACACTCTAAATGTATGCAGTCTATTGTATGTCAATTATAAAGCTATAAAAAAAGAATCCACGCGCAACACAAACCAAACATGTACACACAATAACAGAAATGACAAAACATCTGCGGGATACTTTAAAACTTAACTAAGAAGTACTAAAACAAGACCTAAGTACCCAAATCATGTTCCCAGATAGGAAAACTCAGTATTGCAAATATGTCGAATCCCTTCAAATCAACTTATTACTCACTGCAATTGCACTGAGGATCAAAACATAGTATTTTGTGCAATTTGATGAGTTGAATCTAAAGTTCTTTTAGAAAAAATAATATGTGGTAGTAACCAAAACAATGTTGAAAAAGAGGAGAAGGAAGGAAATAGTTCTAGCAGACATTAAAACATATTCTAAAAACCTCGAAAACATGACTCTAAGTGAAAGAAGCCAAACAAAAAAGGTCATATCTTATATGATTCCATTTATATGGAATATCCAGAATAGGCAAACCCATAGCAACAGAACACAGATTGGTGGTTGCCAGAGGAAGGCAGGGAAGAGAGAATGAGGAGCAACTTTTAATGGGTACAGGATTTCCTTTTGGGGTGATAAAAATGTTTTGGAACTAGATAGAGGTGGTGGTTGTTCAACATTTTAAACGTACTAAATGCCACTAAATTGTTCACTTTAAAATAATTTTATGTTACTTTACCTCAGTTTTTAGAAAATCAACAATTTGCTAACTTCAAAAACGATGCTATAAACCCGCGATCACTGAAACAGTGGGCTATTGTGGAAGAATAGGTTAAATTGATTAATTAAAGAGAATACAGCCTAAAAACAGTCTGGAAAATCCCTCTCTTTGGGGCCCAAGCAAATGCCACCCGACAACAAGATTTCTTCCTGTGGTCAGCAGGCTGCTTCCTAAATCATTTGAAGCCAGCAGGCCTTAAGTTATAAGCAAGATGTTGCAACGTCCTCATAACGCAGTACTTTAAATTTA